>NW_021633448.1:0-46012 GCF_004799145.2 Neltuma alba
AAATTGCACAATTAATTTATGGTCCCTTAGAAATTTTTCTATTGATGATCAAACCAAGATGTGAAGTCAAACTAATTTTTTCAAACATCACATGACAGAATCTGTCCTTTATGATGCTGTTCGTGGAAGAGTGGTGTGCTTTGTGAAGTTTCTGGTCCAGAGATACCTTGACATGATGATACATGTTGGATGCTTTACTTTTGTGCATACCCTTGGGTGGAGGTGAAAATGAGTGACATAGAGAAAGAGACCATTCGCACTCCCTGAGCAAAAAGATGAAACCTGCAAACGTTAAAACTTGTGATGTTAAGGATAATTATTCTCAAATTGACCTTTGGACTGATGGGCTTATTTGTGCCTTTGAATTTGTTCGAGGTCAAAGAAAATCAGTTCAATCAAGTTCCCCTTCAACTATCCCAGATAAACAACAAATGGATGTTGAATATCCTAAATATATGTCCCTGCAAATGGTTCAAGAGGGGCTTCCCTGAGACCAGATAGAAACATGTTGTCAGAGTCATCATCTGCATTTCATTTAAGTGGTAGTCGGTTGCATAACTCAGATGACCAAGATGGCCAGTTTTTTCAGTCTGGCCAATTTAATGCTGCAGAAAAGTATGAGCGTAGTCATTGGGTGCCAATTGGGTGGACAAGAATTTTGGAGCTTGTCCAAACTGTTCAGGTTGATGGAGCCTGGGCCTCACAGCAGTTTGGGACAGCAGACGATGAAGATGATTTCACTGTGGCAGATTTAGCAGCTCCCTACTGGGAGCGCCCATCAGGACCCATATGGTGGTGCAATGTGGCTGCAGGTCACCCCAACATTGAGGTGTGGCTTAGAAATGCTCAGTGGCTTCATCCTGCCATCAGTGTAGCTCTAAGAGATGAAAGTCGGCTAATAAGTGAGAGAATGAAACATCTTCTCTATGAGGTAAATTGTATTTTCCGTTTTTCTACTCTTAGATGTTATTGTCTTCAAATCTGATCTTGGACACTACTTTGCTAAAGATCATTTCCAATGCGCAATATCAAGCTCTTGGTGCTGTCTTAGGCTAAGCTTACAAGATCAGTGACAATGTCAGCAAGAAAATCAGAAATACATATGCTAAAACTCTAAAGAGAGAAACTAAAGAAATGAATTCCATAATTTGCAAAACTTTTGGGGGGAAAATCTTGATTATGAATTGTGGATGATCTTTGAATGAAGATTGCACTAAAATAGCAAGTGTTTTGACCTTCTTCAACAGCTTTAGCCACTATATATAAAGAAGTCATATCTTATCTCTTCAATGGTGTTACTTGTTTGTTTCTGGTCTGGGGGCTTGTTGGGTTGCTGTTTGTTAGATCAGCTTCCATAATAACAAAGTAAAAAATGAACCGATCTTGGATGAGCAAGATGCTTTGTTGCTGATTTTATATGTTGATAGTATATCAACTATTGTCACCTATAGCTAAGTGAGCATGTTTCCAGTATTAAGCATTTTTACATACAGGTGAGGAAGTGCATGTAAACTGTGTTATGTATTACTTGCCTTCAGATCGAATAAAAAGTTGGAATAACATGTTTGTCAAAATGATCCATTTCCTTTTTCTTCTTTCCAACTATTTTTTAAAATCTATTGTCAACTAATCATTCTAATTCTCATCTTTGTGAATGATCTACTCTAGCCCTAATGTATCCTTAACTGCTAATATAGGATAGATGTTAGAAGGAATCTTGTTGTTGAACAATATTTGCAACAAGCAATGAATGTTTTCCTACTCTAAGGGGTTATTTCTTCGGCCTCTAGTTTCTCGGTTATTGCTGAAGTTGTTCTCTTGTATATAGATCCCAGTTAGAGTTGCTGGAGGTCTGTTATTTGAGCTCTTAGGACAGTCTGTTGGTGATCCCTTTGATGACGAAGATGATGTCCCTGTGGTACTTAGGTCCTGGCAAGCACAAAACTTCCTAGTAACTGTAATGCACGTAAAGGGGTCCGTGTCAAGAGTGAATGTTTTGGGTATCACAGAAGTCCAGGTTTTTCTTCCTTGGCATATTTCTTTGATGACATCTAGCCACAAGTTCACTACCATGTGCATTCTACTTTTAAAAATATGTTTCATTGCTTCAGCACTCTGCTTTGGTTTAGGAGCTTCTTTCTGTTGGAGGGTATGACATGCCAAGAACTGTGCATGAAGTTATAGCACGTTTAGCATGCCACCTTTCTCAATGGGATGATAGGTAATGACAACATTATCTGATATGTGATTTATTTGGTATGAACAGTAGCATTTGAAACAGGTCATGTGCGTGGTATATTTATATCTCATGTTTCATGCTGTGTTCTATGCTTTAGTTTTAACTTTTTGAAACATCTTTGTTTCTCCTTTTCTGGCTGCGCATTCGTTTTTCCTGTAAAGAAGACTAAACTGATAATTGCCTTATAACTTGGCACATTTCCGTTAACTTTTTATATGCTTGAGGATTCATAAATCAGTTATCATTCCGAAGAAACTCTTAGGGGGTCCCTGACTGAAAGAAAAAAGGGGTAAATGTTTGGCATCGTATCAGCAAATGCATTCTTGAATGGCTGAATATCATTTTCCTTCGTAGCTCTGTGTCTCTGTGTGTGTGTGTGTGTGTGTGTGTGTGTGTGTGTTTGTTTGTTTCATTTATATAACATGCAAAGTCGTGATTTTATGGAGATAAGATCACAAAATCAAGAAAATCTAAATAAAAACAAAAATAATTGAAGTTCAAGATTGTGATTGTAAGACTTATTTCCTCTCAGAAATTGACTATACATGGGCTTATTTGCATCTGAGTCATGCTTCATAAAAAGTGGCATGCTATGTTAGGAATTGGCCTCATGTTTGCATCGAGGCATGACTCTGTGTGATGGAATGGCACTTCGGAAACTACAATTCATAGAGAACTTCAATTTTGTTACTTTGGTTTAATAATCTTCTTTAGATATCCAGGTTATTCCGTAAAACAATATTTGGGGCAGCGGATGAGATTGAATTGAAGTTTATGAACAGGTTTGTTACTGTGCATTATGTGTGGCAATTCAAATTTTAGTGTTACTTTAAAATGGCTCTGCGCTAAATTGAGAGTTTTCCTTTTGACTAGGAGAAACCATGAAGACATAAACCTTTTAAGCATAATTCTTAATCAAGAAATCAGAAGGTTATCTAGACAGGTATGTTGATTCAGAAAATATTTCTTTGAAGGAATTTCTTATTATGAGCTATATGAGTAATTGTAAGCCCAAATATATTTCTTTCGATCATTTTTACATGAAGCATACCATTTCTTTTTATATTGGCTTGGTCTGCTACTTTCTTATTGAATAATTTCTATGGAGTTTCTGTGAACAACTGAACATTGAGTATGTCGTTTGACGTGGGAGCAGTTTCTTACACTCTTACTGACAAAAGTTAAACAGATGAAGTAATATTATTAATTGGTATGTTTTAGTAAGGAAAATGTGCTGCTAATAGTGATTAATTTGTCTCTGAAACATATGGTTAAAAAATCATATTTGGATATTAATTTTTCAAATATTAATGATGACAACGACAGATGTTGGGGTTTTAATGGAGGCAGCACATGTTTATTTTGTCTGATAACCGGTAGAAAGGTTATATTAAGGAATAACTGTTCGTTTATAGAGATATGGAAGATCTCATGTGTGTTGATCATTTTAATGTTAATCACTCAGGCACACATATTATAGCTCTTACTTCTCAGTTTGTATGCACCATGCAGGAGAGACTGGAGCGTTATCCATTGTCTTTACTATTGTGTTTCCACTGCAGGTTATCAGAGTAAAGTGGTCACTGCATGCGAGAGAGGAGATTGTGTTTGAGCTTCTCCAACATGTGAGAGGCAATGTGGCAAGAAATGTGTTAGAGGGAATTAGAAAGAGAACAAGGAACATGATTGAGGAGCAAGAAGCAGTTCGAGGCCGCCTATTTACCATTCAAGATGTTATGCTGAGTAGTGTTCGTGCCTGGCTTCAGGTATTGTTGCCAAGTTTTTCACCCCAGTTCTTATTTTCAAACACAGGATGACAACTTACACCGATATTTACTCTGCATGTCGCATCTTGGTTGGGTCGGATAAGTTAACATCCAATCAGGGCTTCGAGCATGTTTGGGCCAAGTAGCTCGATCTCTATTTTGCCTCATATTCCTACATCATATAAATCTACAAAACCATCTATGATGAGGTTTGAACTTATAAGTAGAGATGGGTATCAGGCGATAAAATACCCACGGATATTAGTAGAAAAGAAACCAAACCCCCCCCCCCCTTTTTTTTAGAAAAAAACATAATCATAAGCGTGGGTATTGAACAAAATGAATAACAAGATGAGGATGGATATTGCAAACTAAGTCCTACTCCAATCCATTGCCATTCCTACACAAACAGTATTCAAAATGATTTCTCCATAACTGTTCTCATACTGACACCTAAACTGTTGACGCATTTGTTGAATACTAATTCAGGACAGAAGCCTGCGAGTGACCCATAATTTAGGCGTATTTGGGGGAGTTGGCGTTGTCCTTACCGTCATTACTGGACTATTTGGAATTAACGTTGATGGAATACCTGGGGCAGCAAATACACCATATGCATTTGGTGTCTTCACAGTCATCACATTCTTTATAGGAGGAGTGCTTATTGCACTTGGTCTGTCTTACCTCGGACTCAGGAAACCTATTGCCGAGGAACAGGTTGAAGTTAGGAAGCTCGAGTTGCAAGAATTGGTGAGGATGTTTCAACATGAAGCAGAGACTCATGCTAAAGTTCGTGAAAGTGTTCAACGAAGTAACTTACCTCCTACTGCTGGGGATACTTTTGGTCAGGATGCAGACTACTTTCTCATACAATAGAGAGAATTTGTAATCTAACTTGTCAGGGTTGATGTCAGAAAATTGAGTCAGTGTCCTGCAAGTTGAAGCGTCTTGTATAAAGTAAACGATATCGTAGTTAGTATTATAGGGTCTCAAACCATTATAGCAAATTTGATTTATTGTTTTATTCTCTAGCAATGATGCTGTTTCTAAACAAAGTGCACTTAAAATAATATTGAAAGAAGTAGAGATTCAAATTTTAAAATGATGCAAAATAGCGAAATGTTCAATCTCGTGGTTATTGGTATTTTCTATGTCATCAGATATTCATTAATAACAATCTTGATAATTATTCCTACGTATAATTTTTTTCATTTTTTTATTGAAAATTCTAATATTTAAACCACATGATACCATTTTTTATCGGCAGCCCCATGGTGCTTTTACAAGAGACAAATTTATGAATTTATCTATATTTTTTAAGTCTGAAAAATAAGTTGCACTACTGATTTTGATTCAGTATATATTGCACACGCATATACGTATGCGTTGATATATTCATAACTCGCTGGTATAAAAAAAGAGATATTCATAATTTAAGATAAAATAATAATTTATTAGTTTTTTTCACAAAATTATAAAAGGCCTTTTTTTATAGCACTAAAAGACCTTTTTCAATAACATGTCTTTGATCGATTTCAAATTAACATAATTAGTAATTAGATTATTAATTATTGATAAATTTATAATATTACTTAAAATATAAAATTTTTATTCCTAAAATTTTACCTAACACGTAAGAATAACCTACATGTGATTTAAAACAATCTCATAATTTTAGAAAAAATTTATATTTTAATCAAATACATTTCCACGCAAATATGAGAAATAAATTATATTGTATTCATAACTAAGAAATATATGGTACGAAAATTACAAATTGCGCGATATGTGAGTCAAAAGTTGTGACTTATTTTTTAGACATGGAAAATTTGTGCTTTGTAAAAATTAAATTAAATTAAATTAAACGCCTGCCGTGCATTGGAGACTTGTTGTACCTACCGGGCGGAAGGGGAATGTGAAAAGGTTTGCTGCGCTCATTCGGCGAAATTCCGGCGGAAACGGTTAGTGCATCATACAAGCTGCAATAAGCCTCACCGCCTGAGGCAAATTTTAGCGAATGAATCGGTTTCTTCAGCTTCCCCTACTCTCTTCACCCAACCTTAAGGCTTCGTTTGCACCGTTGTTTGAAGACTTCCTTCGATCGGATGGATGGTACTATTTGTTTCTTCGGTTGGGTTTTCCATGTTTTCAAGATTTTTCTTTTGGGTTTACGCATTCATATGGATTTTGCATTTTGATGTGTCACTTTCTGTGATTGTCTAATTTTCGCCAGTCGATACCATCTTCCCCTGCCTGGGGTAAGAAACTAGGGAGAGAATCTATCAGTGATGAATGCCTTGGCTATCAATTGGAAACTTTAGAACCGTGGCGTCATTAAGTTGAAATTTTGATTTGACTTTAGTATTTTCACTGTGTTTTTGTTGATTTGGATTGATTTGGCTGTAGTATTCTACTAGGTACTGGATCCTCTTCTACTAATTTTAGTCGCTTAAATAATTATTTATGAGTGTGTGTATTTGCTAAGTTGTTTTCCCCTTCCTTCCAACGTGCATTTGCTAAGCATATACTGATTTTACACCTATTTATTCACTATTTACAGTTTTTAATGTTTGGTGAGTTTTACTTATCATGCTTTCAGCGTGAATTTTTGTTCTTTGGAATTCCACTTTAACTTGCTTGCAGTTTATGTAGTCGTGTCATTGACATACCTAAGGATCAAGTTGGAGTCTCATCAAATAAGTCACTTCCCAGATTTAGAACATATTGCACTAGCAAAGGTTCGTCTAGACCTTTTTCAGTCTTTTGCTCCTTGGCTGCGGAGCAAGTATATTCTTTTCACATCTAATTATTTTTAATTTTTCATTAGTAATACTGAGGTTTATGCTTCAAATTCCTGCTCTTAGTATGGCCAACGGGATGAGAATGGATGAAAATGCATTGGCATACAATAGATTGAAACTCCTCTCCTTTTAGATGAATATATTTATACATATATTTATTTACATTTCTCTGAGAGTGATAGCTAGATGTCCCATCTTAAACACGATTCTCTCATTGTTTCATGGATGTTTCTTCGATTGTTTCATGGGATTTGAATTTCAAATGACCCCTGTGCCCTTGCTTTTGGGCCTTGTCAATATTCAACGATATCCCTCCTGTTCACTTTCTGCTCATTCAAAGTTGTATTGTCCATATAGATGTATTCGGTACTTCAGCTTTATACTCTCCCTGTTTCCTATTAAGAGAAATTATCATTTCTTTGATGAACCTTGCTATTTTATTACTTTGTCTCAATAATTGGCTCTTTGTGTAAGAAACTAGTTTGATGACAGCACGCATATGCAAAAATCTCCTTGTGTCGTCGTCTAATATGCCTTTTGTTTTCTGGCTGTTTGTTAGATCTGTTAATTAAGAAGTGTGTACCATGTAATACAAAGGAATTGCGACCCATGACCGATGGTGTAGCAGACTCTCTTATGCCGCAGGTTCATTTATAAATTTCAAGTTCTTTGATTCTAATTCCGAGTGCCATCATTTTTGTTATTTACGCGGGGTGGTCAGGTTGCTGGATGGAATTTGGTAAAGGAAGATGGTATAATGAAGCTGAGGCAGTCATGGAAAGTAAAATCTTTCACCAAGGGGTTGGAGCTTTTCAAGATAGTTGCTGATCTTGCTGAAAATGAAGGTATCATGTTCTTTATTCGTTGTGTTACTATTATTGTTTGATGTTAAAGGTTATACAAAAGATATAACTGAGGCGTTTGTAATGCAGGTCATCATCCCGATCTTCACCTTGTTGGTTGGAACAATGTTACTATAGAGATTTGGACTCATGCAGTTGGTATGAATTACTATTCAAGTTATTTGATCCATTGTCGGCATGTAGAAATATGATACAAAAGAGCTTTTTCCCACGCATGATGTGAAATCAACACGAGTTTGTGTAGGCATATTGGTGCTTACTGGCTACAGCATCGATGAAACAGTACATTTCAAGCATAAGATAATTTGGTCTGTCTTTATTGACATTGATTTTTTTTTTTCCTTTTTATCATGCATCTCTGCTCTTGCTATCCTGTCACTCTCTGTAAAGCAGATAAATGTATATTTTTTCCTCTTCAAAAAGGAAAAGGTCCCATGCTCTTGTGATTTTCTGAAGTCTTGATCTGGGCATCTATTCACTATTCAGTAGCTTTAAGTTTGCTACTTTGCTCTTATGATTTTCTGAGGCCTTGATGTGGGCATCTATTCAGTAGCTTTAAGTTTGCTATTTTATTTGCTTAAAAGCTGCTCGTAACAAGTAAAGAAAAGGAAGCAACTTAAAAAAATTCGATTTGAAAGCAGATGGTAATGTCAGTACTGAAACAAATGAGAAGTGATTGTCTTGGGTTTCATTTTATAATTTATGCGTGCAAAGCAGGACTATGTATTTTTTTGATTCCTGATATTTAATCCTGGGTTTTATTGAATCTATTCCCTGGGCATTTTTCAAAGTGATCTATGCTCATGCAGGCGGACTGACAGAAAATGACTTCATACTTGCTGCTAAGATCAACAAGCTTCCTGTGGATCACCTACTAAGGCGGAAAGCTGCAGAATGAGAGATGGCTATGGGTGTTTCCCCAAATAGCGTAATAGAAAATCAGCACGAGGGATGCCTTCGTTGCTTTAGTTGTTAGTGAATTTCGAAAAACATCTTGTGGCGTGATCACTGTGCTAATGGCAACCTTATAATCTAGTGTTGTGCTCTTCCCATTTCAAAGGGTGAGCTCTGCAAATTCCAGAGATAACGAAACTTACCAACAAGAATTTGTTGAGTTTACCCGCAGGGGCGTCCTGAGTTTGGTTTGTGTTTCTTGGATTTCCCGGATTGTATGTTGAAATTTAGTCAACTGAAGACAAACCTCAAAATACCCATCGTATTAAAAAATTATTGCTAACCAGGCAATTGGCGTTTCTAAAATTTATTTCTAAACAATTAATTGAAATAACAATAAAAACAACTATGAGCAAAAAAAAAAAAAAGTCTATTGGGCATATTTTCCTTCGCCATTTGTCCCAAGACCACTATCGATATACAATTCCATTTTATCTTCCTTTAAGTTTCCTTCATTGAGTGGATGCCTTCGCAACGTTTACAACCGGCAACCAGAGCAATCCGTCCCAGTAGGTATCAGTATTTCTTCACGAACTGCCTGAGGTAGAAGGTGCAAGGAAATTAGGATAAACAATTTCTCATATCAAATACTCCAATCTCTAACTGCAATCAAGAACATAATCTTACTAAGCACAGCAAAATTGCAGGGAGTTGCAGAATAACATGATTATTTATCATCGGTACAGAACCTACTGAAAAATCATGCAGACTTTGATATTACAAAAAATGTTTCGTGAATTTTGACTTTATTTTTTTTTTTGGTTCAAAAACTGTTAAACTTTAGGTCAAAGCAAATGATAGAAAGTCACGTGCTAAACTAGTTGTTAAAGCTTATGCTATTCTAACGTACAGTAGTGACCCTTATAAAGGGGGAACTCTTTTCCTCCTCTGTAAGAAGTGAAGTGTGGGGGTGACATGCAAAGCCCCAGATGATATCGACATTTTTTTTTTTGGTAAGTAGATGATATCGACATTAATTGCTCAAAACATGAACAAGAGTTACCAGGATTATCATAGAATGTAAGGCCCATGCATTTTAGTGCAAACTGCCTTCCTGTAATCTGAAATGCATGTCTACCTAAAATTCTAGCATAATCCAGGATCTATTCTCACATGAATCGAACTACGTCTAACTTCATAAACGTGAGCTCACTAAAAATAGTAGATGGATGGTTAAAGAGCAACGACTGTGATTGTTACCTATTATTTTATTTGATAAAATTAGAGTTATGTTCCTTTCTAATGTTAGAGGAATCTAATCATGTCATGCAATTGTGAGGAGTTCCATGAGAGGAAATCTATCCAACCCCTTATTAATTGCGTCAAACTGTAAACATGAAGTGGTTGATTGTCCCAGGAACAAGTCTAGAATAGGCAAGATCAGGAAAATTAACTTCTGATCATATCATCCTCACATAATACATCTAACTGCAACCAAAACAAAAACACTTCAGCACAACAAATTAGGGAGTTGCGGAGTAACACAACTGTTCCCCCACGAGTCTAGAAGTTTGAGAGGCAAACTTCTGGAAAAAGCAAATGATAGACAATCCCACATACTATACTCATTGTTAAAAGGTTTAGAAGCACTTCATGCACAATGGCAGAAAATAGACATGATTCTTCAGACTGATCAACAGTAGATGCCCAGATGGCTTCCCCTCTGATAAGTCTAAAATTCCGGTTACATTGAAACGATGTCCTTTGTAAAAGATACTGAAGCATATAACTTCTTGAGTCAAAGTATTCCATGGAAAATTTCAGTGAAACCAAGACCTCCACTAATCAAGATCCAAGGTAATTGAATGAAATAGTACATAGTCTGGGCAGACAAACGCATTGAAAACAGCAAAGTAGTCCTTAGGCCCCAGGCCGTTGTAAATGTTTGTTACATAATATTTCCATCAGCTTCATGTTGAAAGACAACTTGGTCCTTCCAATAACTAGAAACCCTCAAAGTTCAACCAATTAAGTCACCTATTTATTAAAGCATTCAATAACTACTCAGCTCACCATGAATTGGTCTATCAAACCGAACTATCGTGTTTTATTATACGGATAACTTCTATTCACTTACAACATAATGTAATCAAATTGCAATGGCGAATGCATATAAAAGCTAGTCATGAATCACGTAATTTTCATTTAACGTACTTAAAGTATATGGGTGTTAGATACAGAAAGGACCTTCCAATTAGGGACAGCACGCTACCTCTGTATTTAACTTCATCTCGATAGAGGCTTCTGAAGCAAGGCAGTCAAGTAAACCTCTCCATTCTTCAACCCAGTAGCATCGGTCTTATTTCCGATCGCCCACTTCACCTTTTTGTACCCAAACTTTCCAATCAAAGGGGCATAAACATTTTCAAGGTCCACTCTCTTGCTGAAGAATTGATCTATCCACAGATACCCTCCGCCCCTCAATACTCTGTCCACATCATAGAACATAAACTCCATCATCGTTAATGGGATCCACCGGTTTACTGCGCGACCGCATCGAACAAGATCCACAATACCATCGAACAATGGCAGCCTCTGCTGCAGCGGCACATGCAGCGGCACCAACCCCCTCAGCGCCACGGCCTCACTGTATGGCGCGGCCACGTTCATGGTTGTAGTCACTATCGTCACATTATGCAGCTTCATTCTCGCAGCAAAGGTCCCCGTGCCACCACCGATGTCGAGACCTAAACGGAGAACAGATTTCGCCGATTTTGCGATTTGCATCAATTGTGGGAGCGGGAGATCCAATTCGGTCTTGTAGCTCATGAATTTGGAGCTCTCTTGAGATAGGTCGAAACCCATATTAGGATTGAAGCGGTTGAGGCAATCAAAGCTTTTGCAGGAGTACTTATCCCAGATAACATTGGAGCTCGGGAGCGACGAAGGGAAGGGGTTATGTGGAAGAGAAGAAGTAGGTTTTTGTGGGGTTCTAGTGAAACATCGCCGGCGAGGAAGAGGGTGACACCCGCGGAGAATGAGAGTCTCAGCGAGGTCGGAATCTGAAGGGCAGAGCGAGAAAGGAGTGTAGCTCATGTACTTGTGCAGGAGCTCAGGGTAGTTATGGCAAGCCGAAGCTATAGGAGCCAAACGAGAGTACAACAAGAGATCTGAAGGGACAGTGGGTTTAGTGGCGGAAGCAGGATTGTCACTCCCAGATGACTGCTGAAGGCGCGTGAGTCGATTCACGGTGGCGCGTATCGTATGGAGTTGATGGAGGAGCTGATCGGGAACATGTTGAGTCGTTTTCGGGGAACTGGGAGGCTGAAACGAGGAGGCGGTGAGGTGGTAGAGGGCGAGGATATTGGTGGCCACCATAGCGACGAGAAGAACAAGATTCAGACCCATTGTGAAGCCCATTTCCTCAGCTGAGGTCTCTGGATTTGCCTTATGTATCGGTGAGTGAGTCCCTGACACCTGCAGGTCTGCTTCGGTAATTGGAAGCCAGAGGACCTTGTTATTAGCTTCAAATGGGATTTGTTTAGTTTCTTCAGGTTTTGACTAAACTAGCAAAAAGAAAGAGTGATGTTGACGGAGAGATTTGAGTAATGATTCAGTGGTCATGCCATGTAAAAACAAAAAGAAAGAGGAAACGATTCTGCCGCGCAAGCATTGACTGTGGATTAAACGTTTCTTACCGGAGGATTATACGGTTAATTTTATAGGCAGTGTAAGATATTTAAATAACTTGCTGCGTATTAGTAAATTTAACGGATTTTATTGTTAATCTTTAAATATATGAAATTCAAATTTTCTAACACTGATATTTGAATCATAAAATCTCCCCTGCTATACCTTGGGGGGGGGGGACAAAGTTGATGTGAATCTGGATCTACAATGGTTTGAAGACCATATATGATCTTCACAAATTGGGTTTGAGATTTCAGCCCAGAGGGAGGGTACGGATCGGATTTGAATCTTTTATTTTATTTGTTCTTTTTTTCCTCTCTTCACATTTCATTCCTATTATTTAAAATTATTGAGATTTAATATTTTATAAAAGGATTAAATCTCAATCTAGTTTTTAATTTACAAGGTACATGTAAGCCAAGTAGAAGAAAAAATTCCTCTTTTTCAACACCTCAAATGGTGTAGATGTCATGAGATCATGAGTTGTATTCATGTCTCACGGTAACGTTAACTTATGAGAATGGTTTTACACGTGTGCTTGTCGATACTCTTTCCATGATTGTTTGAGCCTTCAGAGTAACCATGCATGGAGTTAGGTTAGTTGATGCGGGACAAGAAACTTGTTCTGGGATGTTCTCTACTAGGTTAAACTGCGAACCTATTATTACATTCAAGTTTCTTTTTGCACTTTGCTACCTCTATGTTTTTACTCTCTGTTTTACGTTTCTATATATGTACTTGTTTTTTTTTTATATTTTATTATTGGGCTTCATGGTTACCTTTCTTGATATGTTAACTGTTGAAATCCTTTTTATATATTGTTTTACTTAGTTTTTAATAAAACTGTCTTTTATACAAGAAAAAGAAGGGGAAAAAAATAAAGAATGAGAAGAGCAGGGGAGGGTAGTCAACTAGTCATTACTTAGCAGAGGTTGGTTAAGTATGTAAATGTATTTGTATTATTATTAATTAATAAATTTAGAGTGAAATATGGTTGAGGTTGAGGACATCGGAATTGAAGAAAAGAGAAGGCAATCCTGAGCTAGAAAAAAACTGAGGATGCATATGAATTTAGGGCGTTTAGGTCCTCTCATCTCATACTAGTCACCTTCTCTGCTTTCTTTGCTCAAAATCTCATTCATTCATCTAAGAAATAGAGTGTTTACCAACCACAAGCATTTGGCAAAATAATGCGCATGACTATTTAATGTTGTTATCTGTCTTTAATGCAGGCTGCATTATCACAGCATCACAAAAATCTCTTTGCTCTCAAATCACGGGTCTTCTCTGCCCAAAAAAAAAATTTGTGTCTTTCTTTGTTTGGGCCTCCTTAGAGGTTAAATCCAGTATCAAGAAAATTCGATCATTCGTTCAAATTTACTATACACTTATTTCGTGAAAATCATCCAGTTCAATCTAATTTCTCACTGAGCCTGACCAATCCTGAGACAAGTCCATGAACATGTCTTTCCCCGTTTGAACAATGATTCAATTTACTGATTAAAGCCGCTACTTAAATTAATTGCTAGTTACGTATATCTTATATATATATATATATATATATATTTATATTTAGTTGTTCCTGAAAAAGATAAAAAGAGAAAATGCATAAAACTAATTAATCATTTTTAACAATAATTATAACCAATTAATATCATTTTTTGTTGGCAAAAAATATCATTTTTTTATAGAGACAATTAATAGTTATCATTTTAATTTTGGAAGGGACCATTACAACATTAGTATGGGTTTTGACAATAATTAATAGGTAAATGACAACAATTTTTATGAACGGGTCTGTATGTAATTTTTTAATTTTTAAGTTTTTTTTTGGGTGATTTTTCCTTTAATTTTTGTTACATGCATTGAACCCAATATATTCAGTTATGGAAAAAAAAAACGTCCGAGAGGTTGACCTTTTTTTTTTGGATACAGATGTTATTTTTTGTTCCCGAACAAATAATAAGGAGCATGCACCAAACCCATTAGCAGAGTTGCGCAATGAAAGGCCCATTAGCTGGCGAGATTCATAGTGGGCCGATAGAGTGGGCCCATTTAAATAACGCCCGAGGTCTCTCACGTGTAGAGCTATGGACGATGGTCGCTTGCCACGACACCCGATAGGCTCTCTGTTTGAATTCTGACTTCTGACAAAGGCAAACGCGATCTTTTAACAAAAGGGCAATCGCGTATTACAAACGCGACCTCTAAACAAAAGGCCTTTCGTGGTTCAGTTGGTGAGGAGGTTGCTCCATCCTACTACTCGTCCTAGGTGGTGAATCGGGAAGTTCACTTTCGGTTCTCTAGGGTTTACTCTGCTTAGCTTACCAATGGTGCGTTCAATGAATGGAACCGTTTATATCGTTTTCTGCTTTATTTCCCCTGATTTTTCTGCTTTATTTCCCCTGAAAACGGAGGGACTCTGCATCAGGGTGTTGAGGATTTATCCTCTTTCCGAATTTTGAATGTTTTCTGACCTAAACATGTCGTGTTGACATGAGTAGACTTCGTTTTTTTTTTGGGGTGGGGTGGGGTGGGGGGGTTAGCACTGATCTGTTTACATGCTGGATGTCTTCTTTGGTAATTTGGTGGCGGAGATTATGACGCTTGATATCGGTGTTAAACTAGTTTCTTTACGAGTTTTTGAGCTTGAATAAGAGCTACGGACCTTAGAAACCTTGAACTTTGAAATCTCAAAGAATTGAGATGATCCCTCTGTGGAATTGCAAACTTTGGATTTCATGGTGCTCTGCATTTTGTTTATTGGGCTTCTCTTAGTTAATATTCTTGTTGTTCTCTGGTCTACCACCTTTGAACTGTAATTACTCGTGAGGCAGCCCTGAAAAATTAGTCAAACCTTGTATCTCTGTCAAAGTGCACCCCTCTACTGACTTGTGCTTCAACGTTTTGGTTTATGGGTTCCTAGTTTCATACTTCTTCCAGATTAGTTAATAAAGCTACTTACTGTTTTTCAGGCTGATCCTGAGTTAGAAGCAATCAGAAAGAGAAGGATGCAGGAGCTTATGGCTCAGCAAGGCATGGTTAGTGGTCACTAGGGCTTTAAATTTACTCAGTCCTATAAGAGAGAAAGTATATTGTATATTGATGTTGCTGGTCATGTCATTATTGTTATCAGGGAAGTCAACAAAACTCTGAACAGCAGAAGGCTCAGGAGGATGCTAAGAGGTCAGTCACTTAATACTAAATTGCTGTACAATTACACGAGCTTTTCTTCTTCGTTCTATAAATTATATTTGAAATATTTTTTTCCTTTTCTGCATTTAATGTTTTTGGGATGAAAGATTATTCACCTGAACGAGAAAACAATTTATTTAGGGAGGCGGAGGAGCGAAGACAAATGATGCTCAGTCAGATATTGTCTGCTGAGGCTCGAGAAAGACGTAAGTTTATACCTGAATTTTTGGATTCTTGTTTGTCTAGTCACTTTTTATCTATTAAAGAGCACTAAATCTTCCTTCCGGTTTTGGTTTGATCCTTTAATTGATAATTGTTATAGAAGCAACTTTATTTGATAGTCTGTTCAATGCTACTCTTCAGAGGGTCTGACAGAAGATTAAAAGTGCTACTTTTACTTGGATGCAATTGGCGGTTGTATAATTTAGTTATATCTATGTTGAGACAATTTGGGGGAAGTGTGGTAAGAAATCATAGCATTTAGGGGCAAGAAAATAAAAGACATTTTTTTAAGATGAAAAAAAAGGCATCTAAAATGGGTTATATTCATGGATGAGATTACCTTCAAAACTTTTAGTCAAAACGGTGTTACAAAACCAGCTCATTAAAGATGTCACTGGCAATAGAGCCATTCTTTGTTTCAAGATGAGCTTTCTCTCTCTCATTCTCTGCTGTCATCCTTCCTCCCCTCACTTAGAATGATGTATTATTGTATTGTACATTTGTATGTTCCATTGTTTACGATAGCATGCTAATTTGCTATTTACGTTTTGATCTTTTCCTTTATATTCTGCATGTAATTGACGCTTTTATATCTTTCTTGTTTGTGCTATCATTATATGTAGTTGCTCGAATTGCTTTGGTGAAACCTGAGAAAGCAAGAGGTGTTGAAGATGTCATATTGAGAGCTGCTCAAATGGGGCAGATAACAGAAAAGGTACTTTGGATCTTGTCATTTGCTGCAACTTCTCTACTTCTTATTCTAATGATGATTCTATTTCTATATTTTCCATCCTTTTGAACTCCGTTGTAACTCTTGTGCAACCAATCATTCTACAATCTTTGATGCTGAGAAATGTTGATCAATCTATAGTGCCATGCATTGTCTTGTGGTTGACACTAATTAAAACTAGCAAAAGATAGTAAACTGTCGATTGTACTCTAAACAAGCGGCTTGTGTTATTGAGTATGTTTAATATTTCATGACAAGTAACTGCAATTTCATTTATGGTTATAAATTATCTATTCTGTTTGATGATAGTGAAGGTTTAAGCCTACTGGCACACTTCAAGTTTAGATGAAAAGGAATAACATTTTGAACGTAGTAGGAAAATGTAGGAAAGTAATTTAGGTCCTGTTTGTTTACTAGTTTTAGTGTTAAAAGAATTGTGATTTCACAAAGTCCATCTAAAACTTGGAGGGGGAAAAACTTTGTGGTGAATCAAAATGTGAGGACAAAAATGCCTTTGATTAGCAGGCTATTGAGCAGTGGGTCTTGAACTCTATAGAGCCACTGCCATTGGATTGGAGATGATGAAGCTTTGGCCATCGCCATAGTTCAAGAAGCTGCCTCATCATTGAGAAGATCATCGGATCTCTGATCGTAGGAAAGCCTGAAATTCTCGGGGTTAAACGCCCGTTGCATTGACATCATTATTCAAGTCCATTAGTTTTAGGTAGCAAAATATAAAAATAATTTTTTTTCTTATTCTTTTCTAAACCTAACATTGTCATGGCCTACATCATTCATTTCTATTCCTTTCTCTGAAGAGGCTCATTTTGTAGTAATCAACTGAGAAGAAAAGGGAATAAATAAGATCAGATCCATTTGGAAGTTGAAGTGTATTGCGTGTGAGGAATTAGAGTATGGCATTTTATCTATTTAATGGCATGTGCAGGTTTCTGAAGAAAGACTCATATCATTGCTGGAGCAGATAAACAACCAAACAACCAAGCAGACGAAAGTTACTGTAAGTTGTAGACTACTGGCTATCCCATTCTTTTTCAAATTAGGTATAATTACCCGCTGTGTTATACATCTTGTTACATTTTCAGATACAAAGGCGTCGCAGTGTCCTTGATGATGATGATTAGCTGTTGCTATGATATCCCTTCGAAAGGTGTGCGGAGTATTAATATGATGCTTTATTGTGCATTAAACCACACAGTATATCGTTTGAGTTGCAAGACATATATGTTTCAGTTTATGATTTTGAATTTTTGCCCCTTGCCAGTTCGAATTACTCTGGAAGAGTTTTCATTTGTAACCGGGCACATTCATATGTATGACAATATCTATCTTGTGGGTGGCATCTGCAAAATTTATGGTTACGTTTACATGACCTGAGATATATAGTTTACTTAACATTCAGTACTCTCTTCACAGAACCTTTTTAGATGTAATAATCACAAATGAGCGCAAGCTGTTTGGGCTTGGCGAGACTTGGAGATGAGTAAGAATAATTTTTCATCTCTGGTTGTTGGTGCCTGTTTAGGCCCATTTACTAGTCAGCAAATGTACCAGCAGGTTAAGTCTATGAAGAGAGCTTGTGAACAGATTGGATTGATGGAAGACATGGAGGTTTCTCCTTCCAAGGTTGTGACCTGACATGAATGGCACAAATCTGCTTTAATCTGTTTGTAGCCGATTGGGCTCATAACTTATTTGCTTAATTGAGTCAAACTCCGGATTAATTTACTGGTATCATTATTTTAGGTTTATGCGTATCCAAACTCGAATCTCCATTTGAGCCGAACAGACCTATCGTAGTGTTGATGTCACGCGATAGGTGTGTTCCCTTTCTCATGTGGAATGGAATGAAATAAGATGAGAAATCAAATAAAATAATTTTATAAATGAGAAATATCTCTTGAGTTCTGTAGACAAAAATAAAAAATTATGATTGAATTAATTAGTTTTATTATAATAATAGCCTATAAGAATCTGATTAGGGCCTTGGCTTGACTACGGTGCCACGTTAGCGTATCTTGAGCTGCGTATGATTTTGTCTTCTGCATAATTGCATTTATTATTTTAGTGTAGGGGAAGTGTCTGGTTTTCCAATTTGTATGCTCGACTCTAGATGTGATATCATTACAACTAATCACTTGACTGCTTACCGTCTCAATTATGCAAGAGCCACTCAAATTTGGTGCGATTTTTCTAAGATACGCTTATATAAAATTAGATTATATATAAGTTAAATAAATTAATTTTAAGAACATGACAAATATGAGAAATAAAATAGATTAAAAATTAATACTAAAATAAACTTTCTATGCGGTTCTTAACATTTAAGGCCTGGAGAGCATAATGTTATTATGGGCTGGAAATAGTCCCCATGAGCATTGGATGGGACTGTTCTGGCCTTGGAATCAACTCTCTAGAAGGGAGAGCAAATATTTAATATTCTAACGCTGAAGTTGGAACATCTTATCTAGTAACAGTGATAATAACAATACTCCCTCATAAAATACTACTATAAGCTAAATTTTGTTAGAAGGAACTGATTTTTTTAATAAGGTGATATTTATTTTTGTTTAAACATTTAATTAGTTTTTTTAATTTTACTTCATATATATTTTTTAATTCATTTATTGTATCATGGAGGGAGTAATAAAATGGGCATGACCATGTCATGGAGTTGGTTTGTTAATTAATCATTGAGCTGTTCATGCTTTTATTATAAAACTGGCTAACTGGAAATGGACATCATGATCAAGCATTGAGATTAGCGCGTATATATAGGAATGTCTGAAAATTGAACGCAAAGAAAAAGGGCTGTCCGCCAACCATAACAAGCCATATCAAGCATGTTTTGATTCTTTTGAACTGGCATCATCGAGCTGGCCAATGACTCCCCTGCCCCCGGGGGTGGATTATTTTTTCCAACCTTAAATATAAGACTCATTTTATAGTGTAATTTATATTACAAAATGAGTCTTCTATCTATGATTAGAGGAGTATTTATTATTTAGAATACTAGACCTTGCATAGTCCAATATACATTTATTTTTTCAAGAGAATAGTAGGTTTTTTTTTTTTAATGTAGAACATTTGTTTCATCGATAAACAAGTTTTTTTTTATCAATAAATATTAGGAAAAAAAGTTGACGTAATTATTGGAAGGAAAAATTATAATGCATCACTTAAAAGAAATATTAATTTTTTTAATTATTATGAATGGCCTTAAAATCCACATACTGGAACAGAATAAACCTTATTTGTGAACTTAGCATGAAAATCATCTGGAAGATGCATGAACTTAATGTGAAATATAAAAAGGCAAATCAATGTAAAAAGATGCATGAATTAATATCGATACTATTAATAGTATAAATTTAGCATAAAAAATTTACAATAAATTGTAGAAGCTGCCTATTAAGGTACCTAATCAAACCCCACACAAGGTCTTACTTAAGGATTTAAGTTTAACTGATTTTTTTTTATGCCAACAAGGATTTAACTGATTATTAATCAAAATAAACGTGTAAGAGAAGATGCGAGAATAAGATAATATGCTAATGGAATTCATAATAGTCTGTTTCACAGAAGTTTGCATATTTTCTTAATGAAATAAAGAAAACAAATTAAAATTTCGGATCCAAATCATGTTTCATTAATTTACATTTTGTCTCCTTTTTTTTTTTGCGGGTCCATTTTTGCCTTCTATTTTCATAAGGACTATCCAATACAATTCTCCTATATTGCATGAAATATTAAAAAATAATTTTATTTATAAATGGAAACTCGTCAAAAAAATTTATATTTTATATTTAATGACATTGATTCATTGCACCTTTTTCACGGCATGTTCATTACAAGTTATTGGTAGGGATTATTTTTCAATGTCCATTATTACAGGTAGAGTGGAAAATACGCCATTATTCCATTAAAAACTCATCATTACATTTTTTTTTTCTCACTCGTTATTGGTATTTTTAATACTTAAGAAAATGAAGGTTTATACTTTATTGAGAAATAGGAAAAAATGTGCATAACAATAGGATGTAAAATTGTAAATTACCGGCACGATCATATTCTCTCGTGTAATGCAAGCATAATTTTTAGTCCCCCCTTTAAAAAAAGAAAAAGAAAAAGAAAAGCAAAAGTCAAATCCTGTCTCGCTCTCCTGTTGGAACGGGCCAGGTCGGAGGATGCATGATCAAAGAGAAACGTCACGCGCCACTAGTTAGCGTCTGATTGTGACACGTAGTATTGACCTTGGAGGATTCGATCTGAATCCGGTCCTTAAATTCATAATCTTTTTACTGAACAACAGTGGAGTAAACTCCGTACTTATCTTCATTTCATGCTTGTTTTCTTTGTCTTTAATTTGCCCCCCAAATTCAATTAATCATTGACGTTTTGCGTTTTCCGTATCAACCTTCGTCTTCATCGAAGACCAATTGTGTGACGACAAGCCAAATTTCCTTTTTTCGCGGAACTACTTAATGCTATGTATTCTTCTACTAGCACTTTCTGCTAAGTTCATGAATTGAATGATTGAATCGCTTGTTGAAACGTGTTTCGGCATCTTAAAACCGCCTCCGTTTGCCTTCTCGTAGTAACCGGGATTCTTGTGAACCGAAGAGCAGTTTTGAGGCCGACCAGTATGGAGAAAGAGCCTCTGCTCCCATATGCTAGTCCCAGGAAGAAGCCTCCGCCACCACCATCGCTGCTATGCCCTTTACCGGAGCACGATGAGGTCGTTGTTCCTCTTACCCCTTCGGCGATTAAGGACCGACTTATCTTTGGCCCTTCTTCCCCCACAGGTTCGTCCCCCTTGCTCGAGGCCTTAACACTTACCCTTAACTCCCCAAGACCCTCCTCTTCTTCAGAGGACCCTCAAGATACACAACCCCAACAGTCTTGGCTTACTGACCCCAATTATCCTAGTCACAAAACTAATCTTCATCGCTCCAAAACTGCCCCGGCTATGGCGGTAATCAGCGGTGTTAATCACCAGGGCCAAGTTGTTAGACCCCAATTTGGTTCCCAGTCGATTGTTCGCCAAGCTGTTATTCTTCTTATGGTGTATTTGTCATTGGGGGTGGTTATTTATTGGTTCAATCGTCATAATTTTTCAGCAACTGAGACTCATCCTGTTATAGACGGTTTATATTTTTGTATAGTGACAATGTGTACAATAGGCTATGGTGATATTACTCCAAATAGTACAGCAACAAAACTGTTTTCTATATTGTTTGTATTGGTGGGTTTTGGGTTTATTGACATACTGCTCAGTGGTATGGTCAGTTATGTTCTTGATTTGCAAGAGAATCACTTGCTCCAAGCGGTGAAGACTAAGGTTGGACTTGAGAAGGATGCGAGATCATATATAATAGATGTGAAGAAAGGGAGAATGAGGATTAGGTTGAAGGTGTCTTTAGCATTGGGGGTTGTCGTCCTTTGTATTGGAATTGGTTTTGGGGTTATGCATTTTGTGGAAGGGCTCGGGTTGTTGGATTCTTTTTATCTTTCAGTTATGTCCGTGACAACTGTTGGGTATGGGGACCATGCATTCAAGACATTGCCTGGTCGCATCTTTGCTGCAATATGGTTACTTGTATCAACGCTTGCAGTGGCCCGGGCATTCCTGTATTTGGCCGAGGCAAGAGTGGATAAGCGACACAGGAAAATGGCAAACTGGATTCTTGGTCAGGATATGACTGTTTCTGAGTTTCTTGCTGCAGATATAGACAATAATGGCTTTGTGAGGTATGCTCTCTTACATGTTCATCTTTCAGAAACTTTCATTGTTTTAATTAGATATGAGTCATTTTAAGTGCAAGTTGGTCTTTAGAAAGTGAAGTGCAAATGAGTAGTCCTTGATAAGAAATGGAGTTGGTATTCATAGTCCATAGGTTTCTATTATGTTGCTTGTACTTTAAGACATTCAGAACTGTTGATTCTTCTTATTAACAATGGTTCACTTTGTTCTGTTCTCTTTAAAGTAATCTTTTCCTTTTCTAGCTGATACATATAACCATACACCATATGCGCCAAATATCAACATTAAAAATTGACTACCTGCAATGTGCACATAGCTTATACTCACGTTGGATAATTTAAAGATGGTATGAAAGCAAAAAAAAGGAAAAAGTTATAAATTGACTTGAATAGAAACCAAAACCCTTCCTTTCATGTTTTAATTAAATCTTAAACGTCATTATTAGTTCTCTGAGTACATATATTGAAGTGAGGTGACATGTTGCAATGTATAGTTAATATTCAAGAGGTAGGAGCCGATCGACACCAGTGCTGCGTGAGGTGTGGACATGCTAAATAAGAATTTTAGATCGAGGCATGATGTTGGAAATAGTGGCATCTTTTAAGATTATCATAAGATTTTAATTTCACAGATCTTGTTATTTTTAGAATTCTCTGAAGAGATGGAATCTTCAGATATTTTAAGAAGTTGGTTTTATATGGTTGTTCTGGTTTATAATGTCTTGGTATGTGGTTCTTAAGTCTCTTCATGTTCTATTTATCAAATCTGGGATGTTATAATGTGTATATTAGCTGGGAAGTTTGTTTTTTATGCTTGGGCTAGTGATTCAAGTGGTCTAAATGCTTTATATTCTAATAAAGTGGCTATCAGATCTTCTGATCAATTATGTTATTGTGACAGTAAGTTTTTGTGTTAAACTGTGTCTCTTCATTATGTTTTTGGTTTACCTTAGATCAGTAACTTTATACATTAGAGGTTCTTGTACTCCTCTATCTCTGAAGGGAACAAGTTGCTGTCTTGCATTCTGCTTTTCTGTCTTGTTATATTGTTTAGCTGAATCAGCCTGGCCTGAGTAATTAAACTAGTAGTAGAAGACATAACATGCCAATCGAAACTTACTTTTAAGTGGTTCTACTATTGTTGAAATATTCCCCTTCTTGGCTACCTCAATGTCACTGTCATTGAGGCCGTCTTGTTATTAAGATCCGGAATATTTCTTGATAAAGGGAGGGATTAACAAGCACATATCATATAACATGGAACTAATAGGCAAAGTGAAAAACATGAAAAGAGAATATGTCCTGCGTTGCTGAACCAGCTCAATTAAGTAAATTTTTTGGGATGTTATACTCATATTTTGCAATAAACAGTTGTTGATATGGCATGTTTTCAGAGTAACTTGGTAAACTTCATTTTGCCCGATTATACTGCCTGCGCAAGTTAGGTTTACACAGATCATTGGTAACCATTGCAAATACAACAATGACTAGTATTGTGGTAATAGGCTTTGGAGAACTGCACTTGGATAGACAAGTTTATGGAAGAGAGTAGTGTGTTTAAAATTTTGAGAGGAAAATAGAGGATGGACAACTACATGTTTTGTTATACTTTTAATTTAGTGTTCGGAGGACTGCAGATTTAAGCAGGATTAATTCCAGTGAGTTCTCGATTTTAAGGTTTTGGATCAGTTATTGTTTGCAGTTGCAGCTTTGGGAGGTCCATTTATTTTTGCTACTTCTCCAAGCTTGGATGCTTGGTGGGTTCATAAGTTGTAAGTATGAAATGTCAAACAGCTAAACGTTATGATCAAGGTCAAGTTGTGTACAATTCCTATGATATATATTTTTTTCTTCAGGTTTGGAGGTCTTGCAGAAAAGGCGTGCTTAGGCAGATTTAGAGTAGAAAGTTATTTTCCCAGTTTAGTAGGGAGAAGCTGGACTGCTTATGGAACTCCAAAACGTGGATTAAACATGCTTAAAATTAAAATTTTGGTATTGCATGTGCACAAAAAGACATATGATAGGATTAGTTTCACATAAATTTCCCTCAGTGCTAGCTTCTGCTTAGAGAATCGGTGATTGACAAGAATGATTTTAAATTTAGGCTTCAGTGTGTGTGTGTGTGTAATGAAAGTAAGTGTTTAGTGCTATTATTAAAGGCATCCCATTTTTATTCTAGAGGGGAAACATAATCAACAAAATATAGTTTTCTAGAACGCTATAATTAGCATTCATGATGGTTGTTGGTTATCAGTTTAATGGGATCTATGTAATAGGTAGATCTATTTTATGGTTGGATCATAATTATTGAGTTTGCTTTATTGCATTAACAAAGTCATATAATTAGCCTTTTTAATGCATTGTTGCCGTAATCATGATATCAAGTTTGATAAATCGTTTTTACTTAGCTCTTCTATTGCTCTCACTTCCCTGGATGGTTGGCACCTATAATTTGCATGAGACTGTTTCATTCTCTGTTTCAGATGGGAGAAAGAGGAAATTGTTAAATAATTGTCTTGTATACTGATTTTCTGCTTGTTCTGGCACTTTCAGCTTTGCCTCATTGCATTGTCAGGGATTGTTGACAAGCATTTGCTGTTTCTCTTGCAGTAAATCAGAATATGTTATTTACAAGCTCAAGGAGATGGGGAAAGTGTCAGATAAAGACATTTTGCTGATTGGTGAGAAATTTGATAAGATAGATTCCGGCAACTGTGGAAAAATAACTCTAGCTGATCTCATGGAGGGTCAAAATTGCTAAACAGCTTCAGTTTGATTAATCAATCCTATTCTACCGTGGCATCCGTTGAAAAGAGGGATATTAGATTCTCAAGTTCCATGTGGGGTATTTTCAGTTCAGGGAGATACACACACACACATTATATTCTCAAGCTGCTTGTTGGTGATTGCTTTCTCACCCTATCTCAACTAGATGAAGCGTTTGCGGAATGTGATTGCCGAACAAGAAGCATTCCGTCGGGGTTAGGTGTAATTTTCCGAATGACTGGAGGAAGAAGTTTACCTTTCTTTGCTTTACTAGTAGAAATGTCTAGTTTATCAGAGATGGCTTGCGAATCACGAAGGGGTACTCGTAGTTTGAGGCACTTATTATTTTGTAAGAAATCTATGTCTAATGAGCTGAGTTTATCCATATGCATTATTGCTGGTGTGCTTCTCTGTCGTTAGGATTGTATATATTTTGAAATTGCTTAAAAGAAGTGATACTTCTCACAGCTATTGAATAGTATACTTCTCCTGATATTCATTTATATAAGTATTTTTTTTGTTTGGGTTAAATTATTCCTGTGATTGTTAATCACTAAGTACAAATATAAAATAATTTCTATTCAATATCACTTCT
The DNA here is from genome assembly GCF_004799145.2 of Neltuma alba. Classification (NCBI taxonomy): domain Eukaryota; kingdom Viridiplantae; phylum Streptophyta; class Magnoliopsida; order Fabales; family Fabaceae; genus Neltuma; species Neltuma alba. Next base: position 25,543 of record NW_021633448.1, read on the forward strand.
CGTTCCCTTTTCCATTACTGAAGTTAAAAAGATTTTGGCTTGAATCATTGTCCTCTAATATAAAATCATTGTATAACGTCTGTCTCCACCGTTTCATTCCTGACAAACACAAACGTAAATTCCGTACTGGACCTATCCTTCGTTCAACTTAATCAGTTTTATAATCTGTTTTGACTTTCGACAAGGATTGCTTGAGCCATCCTTCTTTGCCCCTCCATAGGCCTATACATAGCTGTACGCGGAATACCTGTCCCATTTCTTTCTTTCTTTGTTTTCTTTTCTGGATTAGATCGTTTGGTAACAGGATCACACTAATCTGAATTAAGTAGGACAGGACCACAATAGGTGGCAAAGCTCCCCCATCAAGTAGTTGTACGCGGAATCCGTCCTTTTTCATTTGTCTCTGACATTAACTTCTGCATCTCCATGTGAGGCTTCCTGCATTCATTTTATTTTTCTTTGGCTCAGGGAGATAGAAGCAAAGCAGAAGAAGAAAAAATTGCTCATTTGTTTAAGATGGTGCCACAGATCCAAAGGTAAATAGCAGGACACTAGGACCACAAGTTGATCAATTACGAAGTTTTGTTGAACATTGTCTCTGTTTTATAAGATCTGAGGATATAGAACTTAGACAACTTGATTCAGGGAAACGCCCGAAGCTTCACTTATATCATGCAAAGATCTTAGAGGAAATGGTTTGAAGGTGCTATTTAATTGCATCCTACCTAAATATGTATAACTACAAATTATGTTGTACTTGAGAATTAATTTTTATTCCTCATTTCATTTCATAATCCCCCTGTTTCGTACTGGAAGATGCATTATTTGACTTGATATCTGTTCCATAACTCAGAAACAGGGGGGCTCAGCTTATAATCATCTTATACTCATGGCCAAGAAAAAGAAAACCGCATTCTGAATTATTCTCTTGACTCTCCGATAGGAAAGTAGGTGCTGTGGGAATTAATTTTAGTGGGCAGGCCCCTATGACCGTTATAATAACAGGGTTATAGTGCATTTAAGAGGAGGGCCAACAAGTTCGCTAGAAAAGCCTGACATCTTTGACAAGTTTTGAAGTTTCCTCAAATTTGATCTGAACCTTTTGACTTCTTCAATCCTTCTCATCTGCTCAACTAGATGGATTTTGTTTTTCCACTCCCACAAATTGTTTCTATTTGTGAGTGGTCTTTTGGTTGTTTGATGAAAGTAAGCCACCAAACAAACAGATATGACAAAAAATGCGATGGTGCTTGTGAAAGGCACTCCTTTATTGGATGCTTCTGCCATACTCTGACCAATGGGAAATATATATATATATATATATGTATATATCGCAGAAAAAGATACCTGAAAATAAATTAATAGTTATATAGGTTTATGAAAGATAAGTAAATCAAATCAATTATTAGAAGACTTGTAGGTATGCAGGAAGTGATTCCCGTTGAAAACTTAATTTTATTATGTTTACATGTCTTTTTGTGATTAGACTCATCTATTTTATTTTTGTAGACTGGATCTTCCAAGAAATTTTCACGCTCACCTTTAGAAACATTCTTGATCATCAAATTCTACGTGTAAACTGTTTGACCTTAGTTGGAGATCTAGGAAGAGGCTGAGATGAAGCACTAATATTATTTTAGCAGAATGATTAAAAAAAAGGCATCTGAGATGTAAGTGTGATTAGAAATATTGGGAAGAGGTTGGAATTAGGTGTGTGTCATTGTGAACCTCTTGGATTTTAGAGTATGATATAGTAAAGCTGACACGCTTAACTTTTTGGATTATGCAGTATGAAAAGGGCTTTATATCAGTACAAGAACTGATATAAACAAAAGAATTAGGTGAATGGGTTTGGTTTTTGTTCTTCAATGGCTGCTTCAAAATTGCATCTTCTTTTTCCCTTTTCACAATCATTATTCTGAGCCTTCACCTTGGAAAATCCACTCAGATGCTAATCATAGCTTAAAATTTTGAGACAAAACACGTTGTGGGAAGTGGTAGATTAGATGTAGTCCAGTCTCCAGTGTGCTCTGTTTCTTTTAAGCAATCATGATAAGGCAACTCTCCATGTAGCCTAGACTTTTGAGGAGCAATTCCAAAAATTTGATTGTTGAATGAAAAGTTCACGATGATTGTGTCATATATATGTATGACTTGGTAAAAGATTATAATTTTCAAATTTTTTTTTTTTTATCTTACCTTCTCTTGATAACCTTTAGATATTTGCCTATCTCGTATTATTAACAAATCTAAATTTAAGCACAGCCTCATCTTAAAATAGGAGGTAGTTTTCTTTAAAATGTCTTTTTATTCATATGACTCAAATATCAAGCATTATCAATTAATTTTTGAAACTTTTGATTTGTCATGATTTATTCTTTGGAACCATACAAATCTTAGCATATAAAAAGTAGAGCATTATTTAATTCATATTTGTTTTCTTTTCCGTGTAAGCATTTGATATGTACCCACCAACAACGTAAATAATCCTTAACTACAGATAAAAAGAATTTTTTAAAAAAAACAAACTATTGCTTCCTGGTCTTTCTTCAATTAACAATAATTCAAGGGCATGACTAAGTCAAACCATCCTAAATTATTGCAATTTGTGAAAGTTGATGACCCTGTAAGACAAAATACTAAATTATTAAAGCGACGAAAAAGGTTTTTCCTTTCTCTATCTTCTTGGTTGCTACAGTGAATTGGTGGGTCAGTGTGTGATCAAATCAGATTTTAAATTAGTAAACATAAAGCGAAAGTGATGAAAGGTTTAGTAAATTAGAACCAGTCAAAATAACTGTTGACCTGAGAAAGAATCAATCCAAGGGAGAACCTTTCACATTAAAAATCCCAACTTAACACATGGGTGTAGACACAAACATTGGATTTTGTGCTGAGATCAACAAGTTTTTGCAAAAACTCTGAATTGAAAAGCATTAATAATTATGCTAGATTGTATCAGGAAAAAAAATATATTCAAAATTTGACCAAGTTGGGGAACATTCCAAGTGGAGTGGATGGTGAGTGTGATTGATGAATGTTGACTTTAACTTTCAGGTCAATAAGAAATAATTAACTCATGAGGGAGGGAGAAAAAAGGGTTTCAGATGCCCAAAAAAAAAAGTTTCATTGATGTGAGTTGGCATTTTAATTTAATTCGATTAATTAATTAATCAAACTTATGCTGCAAGACAAGGCAACCCTAGTTAGATTTGTGTCTTTTTATAACCCAAAGTGGAACACACAAAAGAGAAAACTTGTTATTTAAGTTAAACTTAGAGTAGTAGTGGGCTCTGTAAGAGAGCATTTTCTCTCCTTCAATAAATATAGGAAAAATTGCATTAAGATCCCACCTAAAAAAATTAAATACGAAAAAATCTCTTAAAATCATCAACTTAATTTAAAGTCGCAAAACATCTCATTGTAGAAGATTCTACTTGTTCAATTACTAAGTTGTCCTCATCTTTTGTTTAAGTATATATTGACAACTGAAAAAGCAGTTGTTAACAGTTTAAAGTATAATGATTAACAATTATCACAACAGGTATTAACAACATATTTTTTTAATATATCACAAAGATTTAATGCATGAGTTATTAATACGCGCCATGATAAGTTGTTACTTTTTGCACCTTAGGTGTTAAAAATTGCACTTTTAATTATCAATGCATACTTTTAAAAAAAATGAGGGTAACTTGGTAATTTAACAAGTGAAATCTCTAGCAATAATGTGTCTTACAACTTTAGATTAATTTGATGACTATAAGAGACTTTTGTATTTAATTTCCTTGGGTGGGACCCTAATGCAATTTTCCCATGAATATATACTCCCTTCGCTTCAATATATAGTCTAAACTTTAATTTATCTGTTTATATTTATCAATAAACTAATTAAGATCAGTTTAAAATGATAAATATGTAAAGTATATATATATTTTTAAATATGCCCTTATTAATAAAGAGAATAAGTAAAAGATACAATAAATGAATCAAAAAGAAAAGAGAATATATGTGGGTAAAATTGAAAAAAACTCATTAAGCTTAGATAAAAGTGAATGTTATCTTATAAAAGAAACGAAGCCCCTCTAACAAAGTTTAGCTTATATTTCCAACAGGAGGGAGTATATACTATCAACAGGATTGTGTCTAGTGAAAAGAACTAATTTTTCATAATGTAGTGAACTAAGGTTCAAATCTCTGCTGGGAAAGATGTCCATATTTAATATCTGATAGTGTTTCGAACAAAATTGCCCCATAGTTATACCTATAATGTGTATGTGTTTGTGTGTATATATCTGCGTGTGTAATTTGTTTAAATTAAAAGGAAAAATCAAACGGCATGGCGAATATACAAAGATGTAACTTTGTTTAAAAAAAAAACAAAAGAGGTTATTATTGATACATTCTAGATTTTGATTAAGGTTAGTGAAGAAGTCCATTTCCATTTGTGCTCCATCAATGACCAAGCAAATCGCTTGTTGATAACACTTTATGTCACGTCAGGATTTTATTTTATTTTATGTTTTGTTTGAAATTTATGATGGGTTTGTCTTGAATTAGACCAAGACCAAGCTGAAAGATTAAATTGGAAAAAAAAATAAAAAATAATATTGTAAAGATCTGATCAAAATTGGCTTGAACGGGAAGATTAGAAGTATACTCAGTGCGTTTAAATTGAGAGCTGATAAGATTTATATTATATTAATTATGTTGAAGAGCTTCAAGAACAAGATATGAATGCGATTATTCAGGCCTAATTGTGAGATTAAGTAGCAATAGACATTCTACCAAAAAGGGTGTTAGGAGAGCCCCTTCAGAAATCTCGTCACTTAATTAATGTGATCAATAAAGAGCCCTTTGCGTGATTGAACTTTTTAATTGTGCATATAAAAGTTATCCATGAATATACGTTGCCTTTTTTTCATACAATGAACATATGTTGCCATTAATTAATTAATTATTTAAGCACACAATTAATTAAGTTTAATGATATCGGAAGCAAAAGAGCCAGAATTATATTATTCAAATGAATAATATGCTTGCTTTGTCTTTCAAATTTTTTTTTTGGTATCAAAACTCATATATATGTGATCCTTTCTCTTTAGTATTGTTTAATTGTGGTATTTTTTTAAAAATTAATTACATTAATTATTTGCAATAAATTATTAAGTTTTTTTAGAGTACCGTCTTTCAAAACTTGTATAAAAAACTACCTTCATCATAAGAATTGATTGAAAATAGAATTATAAATCTGTAAAATAAAACGAATTAAAATATTACATATAAGATCAAAATAAATATTTCAACTAATTTTTATATTTATAATAAGATAAAATTAGATAAAATTGGAAGGCTGCATAAGCAAGAATGAGTGTGAATTACTGTATGCTTTTGTACGATTAAATTGAATTATGGTTGGAGTTGTCGACGTCTATAAAGATTCCTTTTTTTTTTTCCTGTTTAATTTTCTATGTTAATACACCTAACAAAAAACCTGCCCTTCTGTGTTGATAATGACTTCCATTATTGATACCAAAAGCTCTTTATGTCACTTATAAATTATTTATATATTTAACCGATACAACCCCATTCGGGTCAACAATCTCATGCATTTTCATTCTAATTTTTTTAATTCATTTCCTTCACGAATAGCGTCAAATTCTCCCCCAATATTTAATTAATAAAAAAATTAAAACAAAAGGGACAAGTTAAAGTCGTCCCTTTGAAGCAACGTCGCCATATCCAATTAACTATAAAATATGAATAATCAATTATATAATCTTATGTAAAACTCGCTTTCATTTGTCATTTCTCTTGAAGGAGTCGTCTATTAATAAGATGCCTCTCATAAGCTTTCCATAATTGATGTGTGCATGTGCTTTTGCTTTTTTCCATTATTATTATTAATTTTGTACACCTAATATTTTAATTATGCTTCTAGATTGATTGAATATTAATCTAATCTTCTCAATATCTTTTAATTATTTTAATCGTACTCTGTATGATATACGCATGACGCACTCATGTCGTTTACTGTATTGTTATTGTATTTTTTTTTGGGTTGTGAACATATATAATTGGTATATTGATTAATAAAATTGATAACTTGGTGTGATCAACCATATATGGACGTCAAATTTTAATTATTTGTTCTTATTAACTTCTTGTTAGTTTTTTTGGTTGGATTTTGCTATAATAATAATAATAATAAAGACTTTTCAACGCTTATTATATTGTTTTTTTTCCATAATTAATTACAGCCATGCTGGTTTTATTTATGTTGAAAAGTATAAAATCGATTTTTATCTCGAATAATTAGAAAGTCACTTGCCAATTTTCTGGACCTACAACTTTGTTTCAATTAAGAGATTAAGGAATTAAACATATTTTGTGTCTATGAAGAAAATCGAAGAATACAACAATGGAGATAGTGTATTGTTTCACTTATTCAAGCATTACCAACCCCAAGTGAAAGAAGCCATTAATTAAAGTCTAAATATAATAAACGAGTCAAAGAAATCTGATTTAAACGTCAATATATATAACCCAATATATATAATATCTTTAATTTCACACGTCATCTAATTGTGTCTTGGTTCAATTTTAACCGGGATGCTTCGGATTCTTTAATATTTTTATGTTACACAATCTAAGTAAATTATATTATGTCCGGTTTTTAATATAAAAACTAGTTTGACTTTTAATTTGGTCATAAATATAAAACCTTATTTCACCTTGTCTCTCATACTACCTTTGACCCTTAATATAATAGTTTATTTGACTTTTATTTTGGTTCTAAATATAAGATCTTAATCTACTTTATCTCTCATATTTATCTGTTTTTCTTCAAGGTAGTCATTATAATAATGGTAGTTCTAGCCAACACACTTTATTAACAAGAATATTTTAGGAAAGACAACACCTATTTATTACAAATAACTAACTTAATTAGTTTTTTTAGTTTACTCAATTTAGTCAATTAGTTCTTATATTAAGGATCGGAAGTAGCATTTATTTATTTTTCTCAACATAGTCCTTGTAATAGTTACAAATATTAAATGTTGCATCAAATAGTTGTTATAATTAATGCATTTAATTTGATTAGTAAGAGTATTTTAGAGAAGGTAACACCTATTTTTAAAAATAACTAACTAAATTAATTATTTTAATCTACTTAAATTAATCAGCTAACCTTTATATTAAAGACGTAATAATTAACTGCAATGCCCGCTCTTCTCTTTATTTTGTCCAATGCAACGGGTTTATTCAAGTTAAGTATCCGGCCGGATTCATCACCATCCTATATTATGCAATTTTAGCACCCGATTTTTGGTTAAAATTAATTATAATGAAAAACTGGGGAGAAAAAACATATCGCCCGTTGAATTGAACAAACATGTACGGTGATGAGAAACCTATAGTTTCATTTCTTAACTATTGCAGAATGCCCAAGAAAAGGGCTCTTACAAACAAAATAGCCACTAATTACGGCGCGGCTCATTATTCTGCATGCACGTTGTTTCGGGCATTATAGTACAGCAACTTGATCAATTATTTTATAGCACACCTCAGTATCATAGAAACATTACCATTTAGTCTAGGGAGAATTACAATCAAGTCCTGAATAAGAGAAATAACTGCTAAAAGGTCTAATAACAACCTGAACAACTTGTAATGACAAATTCGAGAATAGAGAATAACAACTTTTGAGACTTGTTTTCTAATTTCTTTTCTTGCATGGGACCTCATTTTAATTCTCCTTTTAGTCTAATCTTATTTTAGTTAAATTAATTAAAATAAAAAGATTTACTATTTAATATTATTAAATTAAATTTGAGTGATATCAAACCTAAATGTATGACTTTTTTCAATCAAAAGATTTAAACTTCAAATGCACCTCACAAGTATTTGATTAACTTCCATTCAATTCAACTGATGCCAGTAACAATCTTTCATTTCACAAACATGTATTGTTATTAAAATATTACAAAAAATTAACGAAATGTGAAAGAAGAGGAAGAACATAAAGTCACAAGTGAGAGTGTAAAAGTAACTTTATGAGCCTTTGATTTTTCTACATTGGGGAGAGTCTCATGAAATGACTAAACTAATCATATCATCAAAACCAACAAATTATAAACTCTTATTTCTTTTAATTTCCTTGGCCCCTCCCTTGGTACTTGATGTTTGGCTTTAGCTTTTTCGAGCTGCTTGAGTTGACTATGCAAATTAAAATAGTTTTCCTCCAAAATTAAATTAAATATAACACGAGCTGTTTCTTCTTTCCATGAAAGGGTCATATTTTAAATATCATTAATTAATGATCATACACAACTTGATATTTTTCTTTAATTTCTTTGTTGCCTTTTTCTCATCTGCTTAGTTATTTACAATTTTTGACGTTCAAAGTTTAAAATTATTCCCAAATTTATATTGAAATCAGATCATCAAGATGTTTAAATTAAAGAAAATGACACTTGACATTCACAATTCATAAACAATCTTGAGATATGCATGCTTAACCAGCTTTTCCTCCTCGTACATAAAAATACTCCGATTGAGTTGTCTCTCGGACCTAATATTTAATTAGCGCTTAATTAGATTCTTAATCATCATATTATTAACACTCTCTCACTTACTTCACACACTCTCTATTTCACCATTTTTTTCTTCTTCTTTGAGTTCGAGACTGTTAGGCTATAGTAGTACTGTCTGTGTGTGTGTGTGAGTGAAGTATTACTTCACACACACACACACATTTTGAATTTTTCCTAATTATTGTTAATATTTTTTTTAAAATCGATTAATTAGAATATCATTAGGGAAAAAAAAGGAGAAAATTGACCAATGAATCATATGAAGCCTGCCTAAAATCTGGCTGCATCTCTCATGGTTTATTAAAATGAATTGATCTCTCATATGTCAGACCCTTATCTCTAGCTTTCATCATGATAATGATCTTATCCTATCCCAAAGTTAGTTTTTACTTTTTAGCTCGAACCTGGTATTTTTTTTTTGTCGAATAAATTATATAAACTAATCATGAAATCTGCATAATTACTTCCAACAGTAATTAAACTTTTTCGAGGACTCTATAAATCAGCATATTGGTAATAAGTTACGTAGTAGCAGTCATTATTTCTGTTAAGAAATTAACATATAGCTAACCTTTATTTTGTTATTATTTTTTTTCATCAACGACAATCCATGGACTCGATCACATGTTAAAAATCCAAAATTCTGTGATCTCTCTGGAAGCTCCAATTCACGGATCCTAAGATTCCTGTTTTGGTTCTCCTTATTTTAGAACAAAGAAACAAGGATCTATATATATAATACGTAGCAATTTGAATTATACATTCTTGCTGAGTCGAGTGGATGAATTTCACTTTCCAGGGAACCAAACAAGGGGTTTGAATTTGCCTTTACGTAAAGCATTTTGTTTTCCACAGAAAACAACAAAAGGAGTGAAAGGGAAAGAAGTAGAAAGAAGGCCAAATACAAAGCAGCGAAACAAAACCAGAATTAAAGGGTCTCACAAAGCAATTATTTCCCCACTGCCTCGCTGACGTCGGCTCCTCGTCAGCACGACAAAGGCCCTCAGCGTCTCCGCCACGTGCCTCGTCTTCCGTCGGATTCGGTCAAATGCCGGTGCCTCTATCGCCACGCGTGCCCCTTATATTCCCAAATACATCCCTCTTCTAGTAGCAATATTTGAATCATTGACCTCTCATCCCTCTCATTCATTTATCGCTCCTCCTCCTTCACGCGCCACGCTCCCCGCGTGTTAACACGCTCTGCTTTAATGATTTTTAATATAAGAGTTGGTTTTACTTTTATCTTAATTTTAAATATAAGACTTGAATTTATTTTATTTATTATATTTATCTATTTTTGAGGTAATCTTTATAATAATGATAGTTTCAATTAATACACTTGATTAGTAAAGATATTTTAAAAAAGACAATATCTATTTATTACAAATAACTAATTTAACTATTTTTTTTATCTACTGATTAAATTAGCCAACTAGCACCGGAGGTAGTACTATTTATGATGGCACGATAAAAAAAAAAAGAAGGAAGGAAAACACTGTATTTATGAATTATATTTATGAGTATGCGTGTGTTTTCCCTCCTTTTTCATAATAAAAAAGATTTAAAGGAATAGGATTCTGAAACTTGGTAAGGTGAGAACAAATTTCACAACTTAGAGAGTATTTATGGTAGAAGCTTATTTATTTAATACTTAGAGATCCATCATCAATAGTGAGATTTGAATGTATGAAATATGTATAAAAATTGTAACGTTGTAATAATATTAAATTTAAATATTATAAAATCATTATTTCATTAAAAATTATATGCTTTGTTAATTTTTAATTAGTATATAAAATTATAATATTTTCTTGTAATAAGCAGTGCAGAAGCTTTGCATTATTGGAGAGTGTTCATTCGTGGAAGGAACAAGAGGGAAGGTTTAAATGTGCCAGTAATTAACGGGGGAGAGAGAGTCAACCCTAGTGCTTTCTTTGACTCTTCTTTTTCCCAATCAACATTATAAGATTACTAGAAAACTTGTACCGATGGCTCATGATTTTGGTTGGCCACTTTACTCATGAAAAGTTGTAGAGCGCATCTTGTAATAATATTCTGATTTATTTCTTCAATACATAAAAGTAGAGTTCATATCTCCTCTACAATAGACAGATTTTGGCCAAACCATTAGAAGTTGAGAAACTAATAAATAAGGTGTGGTGTGTGTGTGTACACCTTAGAAGACTCTGCTTGGACTGAGCAGAAACGTTCAAGATAATTAAAAAAATGTTATGGGTGAGTTTTCGGGTATCCAAAGAACAAACTAAGATTAAATTATATCTTCAGAAATATAATATGAAGAACGGTAATATTTTTTTTTTAATATATACATAGAGGATACTAGTTTCGGTGCTCATCACTTTGATAAGCACCATAAGCTCATCAAATCTGGATCGTTTATATCTTATTTGGATGGTCCAGATTTAAAATCTTTAATTAATTATTTCTAAATGAAAAAAACTATTTTTTAAAAGAATGATAGTTAAGAAATTATCTTTATTTTAAATTTTATACATATTAAAATAATTATTTTAAATAAATAAAAATAAAAAAGAAATCAAATTTGGACCTTCAAAATGAGACACAGACGGTTCAGATTTGATGAGCTTGATGAGCACCGAAACTGGTTAGACACATATAGAGAGAGGGGGGATAAGATATATATATATATATTTGTGTGTGTGTGTGTGTGTTGTTGGGTTGTGACGAATGGGATTGATAATGGTTTGGCATTGAATTGTTGTGTTGTCTTTTTTTTAAAGAAGAGAGAAAACAATTAAAAAGGGCAGCAGAGAGGGGGTCTCCCCACCTCCCTAACTAATATTGATCAGTCTCCTTAATGGAAGTAGCATGGACTGAAAATGTTAGCGTCTCATAAAGAATGCTCTTTTTTGGGTTTGAGATTGGAAGGTATTTTGTCAACCTCCTTTTTTAAAAAGTGACCCTATCACCTCTCCATCCATTCAAACCCAATGACTTTTCTTTTTATATACATATAAATAATACTCCCCAAGTGCAAGCGATTAAAAGTCCCTGAACTAGATAAGAAGACTACCCCCTAGGCTCTCTTGTACTCTCTCACTCTTCTCCTTCCTCCTTCATCTTCTTCATGTCTGATGAACCTAGTAAGGATCTTTATTACCGGGATCTTTACTTAGGCCATAATAATCAGCAGTCCACAGGTGGATCTGCCATGTTCTGTGAGAAGAACTTGTCTTGCTTTAATATTCCTGTCTCTTCATCATCAGGTTTTGATGATCCTCCGTACATGACCTTCACTGAATGCCTGCAAGGAGGCCTAGACTACAATTCTCTTGCTACTTCCTTTGGCTTGTCTCCTTCCTCCTCCGAGGTTTTCTCTTCTGTTGAAGGCAGTAATATTATTAATCAGAAGCCATCATCAGAAGCTCCTGGAGATTTAGGTGGTGGGAGTGAAACGCCGGTGACCCAGAATTCTTCCGTCTCTAATTCATCTTCTTCTGAAGCCGGAGCTGAAGAAGAAGACTCAGGGAAGAGCAAGAAAGATAGTGATGATCAGGTCAAAGCATCAGAAGAAGAAGGATCTAGCAAGAAAGGGCAAGTATCTCTTTTCCTTTTCCTCTCTTGTCCTAAATCTTAACCTGATGAAACCTGTGTGGCGCATCTTATTGACTTTGTAGCTAGCTAGCTAGGCTTAAATTAATGATAGTGCAACTTACAGGAACAAAGGCAGGAAGAAAGGAGAGAAGAAGCAGAAGGAGCCCAGGTTTGCGTTCATGACCAAGAGCGATGTGGATCACCTTGAAGATGGTTATAGATGGAGAAAATATGGACAGAAAGCAGTCAAGAATAGCCCTTACCCAAGGTATATTTTACACATATATACTTACATTCTTCAATTAATTTCTTTGCACCATATCTGATATCTATCTCACACACCCAGTCAGAGAAACATATTTAACCACTTCAGAATCGAAACCTGCTCATTAATAACTTTACCCATCTATCTAACATTACCGAATCTGAGGAAAATAAAGAGAAAGAAAAAGGAAACAGCCTGTGACTGTGAGATTCAATTGAAAAGTTCCTCCTCCTCCTTCTTCTTCATATCCGCTAGCTCTCTTAGTTATGTCGAGTATAAAGGTTATTATCTTTTGATGATGATGAGAAGATACTGTGGAAAAATCTGACGAATATAAATGGGATTATATCGCAGAAGCTACTACAGGTGCACGACGCAGAAGTGCACAGTGAAGAAACGCGTGGAGAGGTCATATCAGGACCCAACCACTGTGATAACAACGTATGAGGGTCAGCACAACCATCCGGTCCCCACATCGCTGAGAGGAAATGCGGCCGCAATGTTCACACCTTCATCTCTCTTAACACCACACACTCCGTCATCACTTGCCGCCGCAGCTGCAGCAGCCGCCGCCTCCCACCATGATTTCTTCCTTCACATGCCCCACCATCACTCGTCAGCTGCCCCTTCCAACGTTTATTATAACAACAACAACAGTAATATTATCCACAGTACCAATGCTTCTTCTTCTTCTCTTCTTCATCAGCAGCAACTTCCTCCTTATGACTACGGCCTCCTCCAGGACATTCTTCCTTCCATGTTCCTCAAACAAGATCATCCCTAGTTATATATAATCCATTATAAGCACCATCATCGACTACTGATCTTTTATTGTAAATATAGGTATCTTATACATCTAGCTATATAATATATGTGTAGCTTTTATATCTACCTATATATTATTAGATATATCTGATTAAGTTCTAACTTAGTCCGACTTCAGATATGCTTTCCTTCTTCCGAGGTAAGAAAGTGATCATATGGAGGGATGAGACCAGGGTACTGGTACGCTTAGAAGAAGAGCTATATATATTGTATGAGAAGAAGCATGCAGTCCCGTGTAGGATCTGCATTTATATATGTTTCTATATCTGAAGAGCTAGCTTAATTAGCGTCATTTTGATTGAATTTTTTTTTTTTGGTTATTGATTATCAATGTAGGAACATACTAAACGCTTTGCCCCATCTCCATTTTGTTAGCTTTCGTCTTATATATTTCGTTTTAATTTTGTTCTTGACCAGCTGAATATAATGCACTTCGATTCTAGCTATTGCATCAATTCATATATGAATTTATTCTGAGGAAAGAGCATGACAGTGATTTCTATATATATAGAAGAACCTGTTGTTCGGTCAGATTTTGTTTATTATTCTAAATCATTATGCGACATGGATGGAATTTAGGGTTATATTGATTTAAAACGTGGACGAAATGACCTATTATGTGTATGAATAATAGTTGTAGAGGAGATATATTTGACCTTGGAAATATTGACACTACTTGTTCCCCAACTAGACATATTATATATCATTGACAAAGTAAAACAAAGCTGCGCAGTTTTAATTAGGTCTGAGGAAGAGTCTTTGTTATTTGGATTTCGAATCTGATCGTATCCTGGTATTAAGGTAAACTTTTGTATTAAAAATCCCGAGCCATGTGGTTTATCATTAATTAATAAGAAATGTTTGTCAAGGAACAACAATTAATATCATTCGATTTATTAGCCCAAAGTGATGAATGACTAATCATAGTCAACTGACGTAGATTGAACAACTTTGGGAGAGGATCACGTGAAATAGTGTTGTAATGGTCGACGCTTCTCTCTATAAGATATTGCAGTTTTGTAGCTTAGCATGAGAGGATCGATCAAGCGACAATGAATCAATATATTTTCGTCCACGATTCATAGATTTTTTTTTTTAAAAAAAGGTTTTAGTTTTATTATTGACTAAATTAGTTAACTACTCCAAAACTGGCTGTTTGATTAACAGTGGGGCTCCTCTAGATTATCAGCAGTCCTTTAATCTTGGAATAACTTATTTTCCAATACCTCACAAAGTGTATTATCACACACTCTATGCTCCCGTTTGGTACGAACAATTGAGATTGAGAAGTGAGAATTGTGATTAAAATAGGAAAAAGCTATTAAAAAAATATTTAGCATGAATAATTAATTTTAGATGGGATTTGGCAAATCCATTGAAATAGGATTAAAAATACCATTTCTCCCTGTGATATTCCTCAATTCCATCTATATAGGTTTGTCAATCCCATATAATAAGTAACTTTCATATTAAACACTTTTTAATAGTTTTTTTTCAATTCCAATCGCAATCTTTGTTCTTTATTTTCAATGTTTCTTATGAAATGGGACTTATAAGTAATAAAAAAAATAAACCGTGTCAAATAATATAGAATAATCTTTTAGACTAACTTGTGAGGCCAAAAAAAAACTCAACTAAACTTTGGATTCCGCTTCATATATATTAAAATAAAGCTTGTTCAAACACGAAAAACCCAACGAATTTCCTTTCTCGCTCGTTATGTTTCTTTTTCCTGTTCTAATTTTATGTATCGTGAATCTGAAGGCTTGGCACGCACTATTATTAAATTCAATAACAATCTGATCAAGAGGTTCAAATCACAAGCTATTCGCAAATTACAACGCAAGAGATCGAAGTCCAGTTTCGGAAAGCCAAGCAATTTGCTTACGTGTTTTCCTTCCATTTTAGAAGATGCCTCCCTCTGCCAACATGTGAAAATTCAACCATATGATGGATAATAAATGAAGCAAGATTAGGTTCTAACTAACGATAGATTATGAATAATTGCGTACTTAATTAAAATTGACGAAATGTATCACTGTAAGCACTCATAAATACTGTTTGCTAGTCATGCATCATATATATATATATATGTATGTATATGTATGCATGCATGCATTCCTTGGATTACATAAGCACAAATATTTTCGTATGATATAAAGTGATTGTCTGATGGAATTGACATTAATTTGACAGGACACCAAATTAATAATTTTGCTTCAATTGATTGATTAATTGGAACCTTTCCAATTTACTGCCCGAGACGATCAATGCTAATTGATGAAACTTTAGGTAATTAGTTGTAATTGCTGGTCCACTTAATTTAATTTAATTATTAATATGACATGGTTAATTATTGATCAAACAAATGTATATCCTTATGTGTACCCTACTCAAACTGGTTTGAATCTAAGTTAAGTCAACTCCTTAACGCACCTAGGTTATTAATGAATATATATGGTTTAGGTAAGAAGTTGTTCAAATTGTAACTCATCGTGTTCCCTAGGATTTGATATATTCTAGTTGGATAAATGGCCTCCACGTATCAAACATTATTCTCGTTCATTTTCATCATATCTAATGGGGTTCCGTGCCATTCATTATCATATATGGGTAGCATTTTTTTAGGGTTCGCTCTTGGTATGAAGAAATGATAATGGAATTTTTTTAATACATATAACTAAATGATTTACTTTTACTTAGTTCAACAATTATATAATATGACTTCTCATGATTTTGGGAATGAGACTTTCTGTAGAATTTGGAAGCAATTTCATTATTCCCGATTAAAATCTCGAGAACTTGTAATTTCCAGATGTTATATATTAATTTTTGAAAATATTTTTGTAATTAGATCTCCTGAATCTAAACTAATGATTTTTATGTCATTAGGATTGAAAATTAATTTTTTTTAAAAATAAATTTAGCTTTTGAGAAATAAATTTTTTTTTTTTTTGATGAGATGAGAAATGAGATATTAAATGGACAAGACATGAGTAAATTTCGAGATGGAACGTTATTTTTATAGGAAATATAATATATTTCTTTAGGAAGTAATTTTTTCATATAACAAGCTAGGTATGAGTAGTTAGAATCAAACAACCCATAAGATCCTTTTTTTTTTTGTTATTACTACTTCATTATTGAATTACCTAGAATTTCTCCATTGTAACGCATTGGAAGGTTTAATTTTTCTTATAAAAAAGAATATACCTAAATTGAAAAATGAAAAAAAGAAACAACGATAATATAGCTGATGCACTTAATTTTATTTTCATAATACATAATTAATTTTTGCAAGATGGGTTATAAGTAAGTTGACTATTTTAACTTGCATACATAGTTAATATTCAAGTTTTAAATTAAAATCACAGTCCATTTAACGTGACTATATGAGAATCAATTTAGTTACCACCAGTCAAATTAATTCGCGTTTAAGTGTTCATCTTAATTTTAAAGCCTCTCATCTATTACTATTCCATCAACTACAAGATTTCGATGTGCCCGGATCTACATTAATAAATTAACTTTAACAGGAATGAATATAAAAACAATCAAGTGGGGGTTATAATATAAAAATACCATATTATCACCAAATAATAAAATGATATATCCTCATGCATGTGAGAGACCACTTGGTAATCGATCCCCATTAAGAATTCGGCTTTAATTTGAAACCTGTCCCAAAATCAAAAGGGTCTAACAATAATTAGTATATATATACATTTATATTATATTGTATATTGTAACAACTTTGCTTTGACACGTAACCTAGGAATATAATACTCACAAGCTATGTGGTGTCTGTTCAGACACAGGCCATCCTATAAACAGTGTGTGTATATATATATATATATAGAGGGGGGTGTGAGGGTGAAGGAGAAAGATGATTATGACCCACAGTTAAAAGATCTCATGGAATGTATTTTCTTTTTCTCTATGTTCCATCTTACGAAACCTGCCAACAAAATATTTATACCAATGTAAATGTCATTTTTTTAATTAGTTTTGATTGACTTTGATATTGATTAATTAGTTGTTCTTTTCTCTTAATTATGTATGAAGAATATTGGAGAAATAAGCCCAAAATTATTTGATGAGCAGTTAAATCCAGGTGTCTAGAAATAACCAGAAAATGACTCAAATGTGTGTGTGTGTAAAAATGGTACATGGTTAAAAAATTACAAAAATAAAAGGGAAATTAAGAAAATAAGAACTCGTATCATTTGAAAAATAATTAAAAAAATGTAAAGTATTTATATGGTGACAATTAATGGCAGCCAGCTACCACGAAAGGAGAATATAATAACTTGAGGAAACGAAAATGGTGGCATTGATGCAGCTCGTCCGTATAAGTGATGGGGACCGATAGTGATTGTGATAATGGTGAGAAATTTATTAGCTCATAAACTTTACTTCTTAATATTCTTCCTGTACTTAATATAATACTTATTTAATTAATTTGATTAAATTAAAAGATTTAGGTGAGTTGGTTAATTATAATAAATATGTCATGATTTTCCTAAATACCTTAATCATCTTCATTATATCCTTTCTCCATCTCATGCTTGATTATGATTTAGGGAGTATCCATAAGAGTGATTAAAAAAAATTGATAAATATAAGAAATAAAACTTATATTTAAGATCAAAATTAACTCCGCAATTAGGTCCTATATTAAATACTGGAAGAATATAAATTATTATTAATCTGTTTGTGATTTAAAAATTTAACATAATAATTATAAAAATTTTGAGCTAAATTTTATCCACAATTGATATTTTATATTAACGAGTAACTTTTTTCTTTTAAATATTAATGGCATATAGATATATATATGTATATATAAATTTTACGCATTTAAATCACTCATAAACAATGAAAACGAAATGATGTGTGTGTTTTTATGGCGTGAAACTTTCTTCGAATAATGTCAATTGCCACTGCTGTCCAATCCTCAATTGACTCTTGATAGATCTGAACAGTTTATAATTTTTTTTAATTTTAATAAATGATAAAATATTTTTGAATTTTCACCAAATAAACCATCTATTTCAAAAAGATAAAGTAAGAAAGGAGATGCATTATTTATGACTCATTATTAAATTTTCTTAGAATATATATGGATTAAAATAGAATGTTAAAAATATAAATAAATTACCAATATCAATTTAAACAACTTCAATTAATTTTTTTTAATTTTAAAAATAACCCTCTCCATTTCACTTCATATTTCAGTACCTGAGCGAAGGCATTATTATAGTTGCTTTTAATAGTTTAATTGACATCAAAATAATAGATAATAAATAAATATTTTGTCACCAATAAGTTGTTCAGGTGGCAGCACTATCTGCCAAGTTTTAATGAGATTTTGTTGCTGACAAGAACACATGAAATGCTTATCTTTATCTAAACCATCCAAATTAATTTTGAATAGTCTAGATTCAATTTAATTTTTTTTATTTTAATAAATATAAAATTTTAAATAAAGATAATCTTATAATTAATATTTAAAAAAATAAATTTATTATAAAAAAATCACAAACCAAACATTTTAAATTTGGACCATTTATATTATATTTTAGGGTTAAAGTATATCTAATATTTAGAAGTATTTTTTCATGTGCATCTAGAAACCAATTTCAGTACTCATCGTGCTAATGAGCATTATGATATTCATCAAATATTAACTATTCAAATTTAATATGGATGATGAGGATTTAATATTTAATATTTTTATTTTTTAAAAATATTTTTAATAAGTATATAATCCAAAATAAATATAATTTCTTAGCTGTGAGTTTTTTAAAAAATAATTTTTTATTTAAAAACTTACCAGTTGAAAACTTTAGATCTATATCATTAAAATAGTATTTGAATGGTTTAAATTTTACTATAATGATAAGTACTGAAACTAGTTTCTGTGTTGTGTTTAGCATTTTGAAGTATATTTTGGTACATAAATCTAGCATCTTTAAGTATTTTTTTAACTGCGTCTAATATTTAAAAATATTTTTTGATGCATCCAGTATTAAGACAAAAAAATACTTCTGAGTGCTGAATGCATCTAAAAAATACTAAATGCATCATAAAATATTTTAGAATATTAAATGCACTTAAAAAAAATACTTGAAAGTGCTGAATGTACCGAAACTCTATATTTTAAATGGTTCAGATTTGATCATAATAACGAGTATCATATGCCACTGTGATGGATATTGCATTTTCAAGCACGCCTAAAGCAGTTAAGCGAGAAAATGTAGTAGCAACGTCCACAATGATTAGAGATTAAGACCCAGCACAGCATTAACGGACTAAAACAAAAATCAGACTCAGCCTTAAACCGCGAACTCCTTCAACTACTGTGCATTAGAGAGCGGGAGAGATAGACGTTCCTTCTGACATTTTCTCTCTGCCTGAAGCAGACTCTTCTTTCCTTTCAGATCCCTCCCTCCGTCTCTTCCTCTCTACACAGGTTCATGTTGTTTGTATATTTGATCGTTCTCTGACACATCCTCCCAAAGCGGAAGCTTCAATTGCGCGGGTGATTTGTATTCTTCATTTCTGCCATCCTTCATATTGTCTGCTTCTGAACTTCAGAGTCCAATGAGCGTAGTTTCTCATTCATATCAATGGATTTTTGCAGTTTTGAGCCGGTTGCTGGGCATCGAGGATGGTGGTTCCCGGCCAATCACTCCGGGTCAGGTGTGCGCTGTGGATGAATCCAAATTTGTAGTTGAAGTTTCGGTTGTTTGTAGTGTTTTGTGTGATAGTTCTAACCATGCAATGCTGGTGATATTACGATCTCTCTGCGTGTGCTTTCTGCATCTAATAGTTAACTACTAGTGGGCTTATAGTTGGCCCAATAATAGTGGGTTTGTCAGATAGGAGCTATTAGATTTTGAGCAGTGGGCATAAAAATGATACCCCGATCCAATAAAGTTGGATCTAGCAGAAGGGTTAGTCTCTCACAACGTGGGGAAAAAAATTCGAATCCTTATTAAAGAGGTACTCACATTTAGTGCTCGATAATACCTCGAATAGGATTACTTCTAATAGGAGGATAAGTGTTTTTAAGTAAGTCGAGATAGAATTCATCTTACATATAAATTTTATTTATGGTAAAAATCACTTCTAAAACTATAATTTGGTTTCTATCTAAACATCTCCTGAATTGAATGGAATGGGAGTAAAATTTATGGGTTTA
>NW_021633449.1:0-38731 GCF_004799145.2 Neltuma alba
TTTCCAATCTTGTAAATCAACAAAGCCTATTAGTAATACAGAAACCTCACCATGAAGTCTGCATCAAATATATGCCTCCTTAACTCGGCCTTCAACTGCCTCTGCTCTTGCACCAAAGCCTTACAGACCAACGACATCACTCGGTTACTCACCCTGTTATTTCCACCAAGCGAATGGCAGCAACCGTCGGGGGATGTCTTCATCAAACATTCTGATCAAAGGACTGAAACATATTCAAGTGAGTTACTAGATGTGTTATGTTATGTTAACATGTAGTCAACAAATAAGATCACATAAGCAAAGATTTTCACTTACATCTCACCCTCATCACCTTTGACAGCTCGGCTGACAGTTGAAAAAAATATCCTTGGGCTCCATAGGCCTCTTCACTCTTGATTGTGCCTTCAACTCCAACCAAGGAGACTTGATCTTGCTGAACCGAACCCTAGTAGATCTCCTTAGTTGTTGTGCCTCCACAGATACAGGTTCTGGATCAGGCCCAACATATTCAACAATGGCCAGGGGGGATACCTCCATCGGTGAGTGACCTTCTGCCTCATCACCTTCAATGGTGGGTGACACTTCCCTAGGGGGACTGGCTGCAGGTATGTCACCCTCTGCATCACCCTTGTATTCCCTCTCCCCTCGCTCCTGTCATCACCATCCCCTTGACCCTCTTCTTCCATCTCTTCATTGTCGCTGTCATTCTCTGTGTCGCCCTTCCATGACTGTCTCCATCTTCACTGCTTACTTCATCCTTCTCCTTTTCCTCAGTTGTGTCATCATTGTGCGCCTCTCCTCCTCATCATCTTCAGAGTCACTTCTATTGTAGGCACTGTCTCAACCCGAGCCTTTCCTCTGATTTACCCTTCCCACCATCTCCTGTCTTGGGATTTGCACCTTCACCAACTCCTCATCCACCATTTTCATTAGCATCTTTTGCCCTTCCTCTATCCTCTTCATTAGGCGCTCACGTAACTTCTTCAGCTCCTGCATGTAAAAGACATTAATCAAGTAAGTATATACAACAACAAGTTCACTATGGAAAATGACACCTTCACTATAATATTGACAAGTTCAGTAAACCAGATTACAATTCAGGTATGGCAGATCACAAGTTCATTATACAGAATTACAAGTTCAGTAAACAAAATCAAACTTAGGTATGGCAGATCACAAGTTTATTATACCGAATGACAACCTCAGTAAACCAGATTACAATTCAGGTATGGCAGATCACAAGTTCATTATACAGAATTACAAGTTCAATAAACAAAATAACAACTTAGGTATGGCAGATCACAAGTTTATTATACCGAATGACAACCTCAGTAAACCACATTACAATTCAGGTATGGCAGATCACAAGTTCATTATACAGAATTACAAGTTCAGTAAACAAAATCACAACTTAGGTATGACAGATGACAAGTTCATTATACCGAATGACAAGTTAAGTAAACAAAATCACAACTCACGTATGGCAGATGACAAGTTCATTATACAATGACAAGTTCAGTAAACCATATCACAACTCGTGTATGGCAGATGACAAGTTGATTATACCGAATGACAACATCAGTAAACCAAATTACAATTAAGGTATGGTAGATCACAAGTTCATTATACAGAATTACAAGTTTCAGTAAATCATATCACAACTCACGTATGGCAAATGACAAGTTCATTATACCGAATGACAAGTTCAGTAAACCATATCACAACTCACGTATCGCAGATGACAAGTTCATTATACCGAATGACAAGTTCAATATACAAAATCACAAGTCAGTCTACCCATTGATAAGTTCAATATGGCCAATCACAGCATAAGTATTGCGAATAACAACTTAAGTTTGCCAAATTACAACTTAACAATGACAAAGCTCTATGTCACTATAGCAAATCAGAACTTCAGTATAGGAAATGACAACAATACTATGGCAGATAACAAGTTCAGGTTACGAAATAAAAACTTTAGTTTACCAATTATACCACATACCGGTCCAAAAACTCTACAATTATCCTCTCTCTTCCCTGTCACAGCTTCACTGCCTTTTCCTCCATACATAATTCCCCTAACACTCTTCCTCTCCTTGCTGGCCAATTCTTTTATCTTCTCATCAGTCCAGTATTCAATTGCAGTGCAGTAGTGGACTCTCGGCCAACAGGCGTGTTTAGGTTAAAATCTCACCAAAAAAAAGCTGCAAGCCAGCCACATATATACAACATTAACGTTATGCACATCGGTAATCAAATGCAAACACAATGACAAATAAAATAGTAATACCAGAAGTAAGTATATGCAGCCACCAACAGTGCTACTCCCCTGCCCTTCATTGCCCCGCCTGTACCCTTTGACATAGTCTCCCATTTCTTTCCAGAGGTCCTTTATAATATAGGTAGCCCAATCATACTTTCCAAAGTCATCCATTGTGCAGCGCATGACTCTAACCAACTTCTCACTCACTTCTGAGCTTGAATTCGGACATAGAAAAGTACCCAGGGTGTATAGCACAAATAAAAACTCGAATCTGTGATCCTCCTCCCCTGAAACAATGTCGTTTAGTATTTTGCTGAATGACACTTTCCGATATTCATTTCTCAACTCCTGATACGTAGCATCACTCTCATCAACTTTAGTTTTCACCTCCTCCCCACCGTGACGGATTCCTAGCAGTTGCTCAACATCTTCTGCTCCTATTTCCTCTGATTTGCCCCTGATTGTAAATTGATGCGTTGGCGGGTCATATGATCTCAGCATGGTCACAATGAGATCACGGGGTAGTCTCTTTAATCCAACCTTCAACAGCCTCCCGAAGCCCATCCTCTCAACCCTCTCCCTTAAGTCTTCATTATTGTTCACAAAGTGCAGTAATTTTCTTAATCCCTTCAGGGACACCCGGGTTAGAAATGATGGGACATGTTTCTTTTTCTCCTCTTCTCCTTTTGTGCCCTTCTTTCTTCACCTCCTCGGTGTACCTCATCTTCTCTTCAGCGGCCAGAGCTCTCCATGCATTTGACGCAGCATCTCTTTTTTGTTTGGCTGTCATGTCAGGGTCAGCTATTGTGGCCATAAACTCACTTCTGAATAACAACCAACCGTTGTGTGCCTTTTTTGATCCAGAGGCTCCTTCTGATGCCATCTTCCTCTTCCTGCAAAATATTCAACATACAATCCTTCACAACCACATTTACTAACTAACTATCACCTCTGTTAACAACCTATTCTGTAACCAACAGCCTTCTTACATCACCACCATTGACTTCTTATTTCGAAACATGAACTTGTAAATTCATATAAGCAAGTTGTTAATTTCTCAAAGTAAACTTGTTATTCTCAACTACTTCTCATGCTTGTTATTTCTCATCATTAACTTGTCATTTATAATTATCAACTAGTTATTTTACATTATAAAGTTCTCCATTTGTCATAATCGCCTTTCTTATTCCCAACTTCTTATTGTCATTTTTAAACTTGTCATTTCCTATTGTTAACTTGTTAGGAACCCATGGCAACCTTCTTATTCCCAACTGCTCAATAACTTGTTATTCATTATATTCAACTTGTTATTTTCTATTACCAACTTGTCAATTACACATTCTTATTTTGCATTATCAACTTGTCAATCCCCCTACTTCAATTTTGTCATTTTAAATGACACTATCACTTTAACATCTCTTCAGATCAATTAATAGTTAACCAATTCAATTTGCCCTTTACCCATTCAAGTGTCGTCATTTCCCAAACTAATCTTGTCATCCTCCTAACTGATCTTCTAATTCCCTTCCCACCCAAACCCATTCGCCCATCTTCTTCCACAGATAACCATTTTTCGCCAATCAGTCACAGCATATTCAACAGAAAAAACATATATATACGTTCCTGCCCTAAACGCATTCCCTTCCATCTCGTTAATGTATCACACAGGCAGCAACGAACACAAACAAACTAAAGCTTGAAACTTACCACCAGATTTTGTCGCCAAATGCCGCTGTTAACTTTGATAGCCACACACGACTGTCACGATGCCTCTACCTCCTCCCTTGCCTTTGATGATGTCGATAGATCACTATTCCAGCACGACTCCGTTCTCCTCTCCCACAGCAAATACACTCTTCTCTCACACAATACTCCTATCGCCGCAAAATGGAAACAAACTCTTGCGCACAAATAAACAGAGCAGCAGACCGCAAAGAATGGCCGAGGGGATATACAAAGGAAGTTACCGCGCGTTTTGGGGGGGGAGGAGAGCGCGGACAGGTTTTTTTCTTTTCAAATGAGTGAGGGGCATTTCAGCCATTTTCCTTACATTTCATAATTGCAAATTGGGACCGGGTCCTCTGCAGCAATTTCTCAAATTGGGGGTCCTGATTGCCATTTTATATATTGGGGGTCTTTATTTGCAATTTTTCCAGAAATTATTGATTAGAATTTAGCGGTATATTATAATATTAGATAATACTCAATTTATGAGTATATAAATTAGTTTGAAAATATAATATGTATGAATGATATGTAGATTAAAATTTTATATTAAGATTAACTATTTATTTTAGGCCAAAATATACTTTAATCCTTTCACTTTAAAAAGTATATTTTTAATCCTGTAACCCTAAAACTATCAACAAAAAAATAGTGATATTAAGATCTTAAATGTTGATAAAATATTTTTAAATACTAACATGTAAATTTAATTTTGAAAGGCAATCATGAATGTTACAAAAAAAAATTTCATTTAAGACTAACATTTTAGGATTAAATGACTAACATATTCTTTTCAAAGTTAAAAGATTAAATTAAAACTTTGTTAAAGTTTAATAATCACTTTAGCCTTTATTTTATGCACATATTTGATATATAACTCTAACTCCTCACTAACTTTTATATTAGAAATAAGAAATAATGCTATTTTAATCCTCTTTCGTAAATATAAGACATATTTTGTAGTGTAATTTATATTAGAAAATGGGTTTATATTTAGGACGGAAAGAGTACGTGTGTGCCACAGTAATATGCATCTGTGTGTGACATTAAGGAATATTCATATGATTATTCTTGAGTTACTGAATAAGGAAGACATATTAAAACAAAGACAAAACTGATTCGTATGAATCCGTGATGGGTTTAATCCCTCCTAAAACATCTTATTTAATCATCATTTACATTGAAAATATTTTATGGTGGAGACTCCTATTACCATGTGTACTTAATTGGAATGGTTTAGGAAAAAAATTTAACTGAGACCATAACAAATTTTCCAAATAACTTATATATTTAAGAAGGAAGGGAATATATTACAGGGATTTAAATTGAAATCATTTGTTCATATTCCAGCATATTTATACAACCTAAGTCAATTTTAAATTAATACTACTGTTATTGTTGATTCTTATAATTTGATTGAATTTTGGCTTTATTTTCTATAGTTTCAAATCGTGCTTGTCATTTTTATAATTTCAGAAGAATTTAACATGAACTAACGGTTTTAAGAATATAAACTAAAATTAAAACTCGTTAAAAATATGATGAGTAAAACCAAATTTGATTTTCACCCCTATACTTAGCAGCATGGATTAAAAATTTTAATGCCATCAAACTCAGATAAAATTCTTACGAAACTATAAAGACAAAAAATCATAATTTGAAATTATATGGGCTAAAACTAAAATCTGATTAAAAGAAATAAAGACCAATAACAATATTAAGCCTTGTGTTATTTCAATTTTCAACAACAATCAGTATTATATTATTGTAAGATGTTTGACTATTTCCATATTTAAATCTAGTTTCTGTTGAACAAATTAAAACGGTGCGTTTTATGCCATTTCAGACCTTATTAGATATCTCCCTGAGAATTTTTTTTTTAAAAAAAGGTCCTGTTCATCATGCATGATGAGTGGTGACTATTTCGATCTTGGCCACCTAAAGACGACTTTCTAAATCTCACATATTACATGAGATTGTATTTCCATTTTTTAATAGTTTCTATTTCCATGGTTAGTAATTAAATTGGTTAATGTTTGGTTATGGGTGTTTCGTGTGTTGCTGATTTTTTTCAAGGCCCAATCTTCTAAAATATAGGAAAGCTAATTTCACCCGTGAAAAATCTGCTAAACTTTGTAATTATATTACTATTTTTAGATTAAATTGCAAAAAAAAAAAAATCTGATTCTGGAGCCATGTGTAAATAAATTCTCAACAAACAAACCTTTTGGGAATAGTATTTTAAAATTGGAAAGCTTAGTTTAACTAATTCACAATTTGTCAACAAATATACCTCTTGGAATATTAAACTTTTAGAAAGTCTGCCAAATTTTATAATTATATTACTATTTTTAGATTAAATTGCCAAAAAAAATTCTGACTCTCGAGTCATGTGGAAATAAATTCTCAACAAATAAACCTTTTGGGAATAGTTTTTTAAATTTGGAAAGCCTAGTTTAACTAATTCACAATTTGTCAACAAATATGCCTCTTGGAATATTAAATTTTTAGAAAGTCTGCTAAACTTTATAATTATATTACTATTTTTAGATTAAATTGCGAAAAAAAGAATCTGACTCTCGAGTCACGTGTAAATAAATTCTCAACAAATAACCATTTGGGAATATTTTTTTTAAATTTGGAAAGCTTAGTTTAACCAATTCACAAATTGTCAACAAATACGCCTCTCGGAATATTAAATTTTTAGAAAGTTCGTAATAACCTGCTTTTTTTTTTTGTTACCGAAATAACTGGCCTGTTTAATACTACCTCCGGTCCTAATTATAAGAGCAATTGACTAATTTGAGGAGATTAAGGAAGTAAGTTGAGTTAGTTATTTCTCCTAAATAGGTGTTGTCTTTCCTAAAATATTCTTGCTAATCAAGTGTATTGATTAGAACTACAATTACTAGAAGGACTATCTTGAAAAAATTGAGTAAAGATGAGAGACAAAGTGGATTGGAATCTTATATTTAGGACCAAAATAAAAGTCAAATAGGTCTTATATTAAGGACCGGAGGTAGTAGTATTATATACTTTTGGTGGTTGCATAAATAATTATGTTTTTCGGGACGCTGAAATTAATTTTTAATAAATATACTACCTTCGATTTCGAATTATTTTTAAAATATCAACATAAAACTTCCAGAAAATAAAATTTTTAAATATTTTTTTAAGAAAATAACTTATTTTTTTAAAGGAAGTTTTACTTCCCCTAAGCTGATCACTAAATGACAAAGAATTTTACTTAATCACAATTAATTAAGTAGCGTGAAATACGTACTGAGGATAACTTCAGATAACTTTAAAAAAATCTTAACTGATGCCTCAAGTTGACGTCAGACTTATCTTCAGAATACTTACTTCGCTTGCGCCAACGTAACTTTGATAGGGGTCAACACAGTTATTTATTTACTTGTTCACCAAAAAAAAAGAAAATTTATTTCCATCTAAATATGCATTATTTATTTTTTGAAAATGAAATTACATAAAACCTCTTGAATTTTATATCATATATAGATAGATGAACTTTCCAGCTATTGAAATTTTGTAATAAATTTTCCTGAATTTTTACATTTATGCGAGTAATTGTTATATTATTAGTTTTATTTATTATTTATCTACAAATAATTTAATACTTAAAAAATTTATTTGTATATAACTCAAAGTTCGAGCGGTTATAAACATAAAAAGAAAATAAAGTTTAACTGTTTAACTGGTAAAGAATTGATGGCCTGAATT
This sequence comes from Neltuma alba, assembly GCF_004799145.2. NCBI lineage: Eukaryota > Viridiplantae > Streptophyta > Magnoliopsida > Fabales > Fabaceae > Neltuma > Neltuma alba. Next base: position 7,730 of record NW_021633449.1, read on the forward strand.
ATTTGTAGAAACGTAAAATTTTAGGTAAGTATTTTTAACTGTCAAAAGGTTTGGGATATTATTTATCTATGATATAAAATTACGGGCTTTTGTGTAATTTACTTTTTATATAAAAATAAAATAAAATAATTTAAAACAAATGAACTGATAAGTTGATACTTGATGCATCGATCTCTTACTTTCTTATTTCTTTTACCGCACTGAAAGATTTTGTGTTCACAATAAATATTATTGAAGTGGCATTTCTTACCAATATTAAATTTAAAACGCGATATAAGTAATAACGGTAATAATTCAAAAACTCATTTTGCTAAGAAAACGGTAAAAGAAAAAAAATATCAAACAGAATGCGAACCGTACATTAAAAAAATAGAGTACAGATAGAGATTTCTCCTCACGATCCTTTCTTTGCTCTCCGCTCTCTCTTTCTGGGTGATCTTTTTACCTCGGATCCTTCGGTAGTTTGCTCTGATCATTTATCGGTTCTGTGGGATTCTCTCTTCGGTAAATGAATTTTACATCGGATTTCTTGTGTTTTTCCCTGCAAAAATTTGGGCTTTTCCTGGCTATCTAGGGCTAAAAGCGCGTTCTTTTGATTGTCCTGTGAAAGAAAAGAACTTGCATTCTTTGTTCATGAGGATATTTACTATATGCGATGTTAATTTCTTTTTTCCCCCGGTCAATGATGTTAATTTCTTATTCGACCCATTAATAAATTTTGTTTTTTTGTTTTTAATTTTAATAGAGTTGATGTCGGGTTCGTTGTAAGTTAAATTGGTCTCTGAAACTTGGGAGTTGCGACCTTTTCATGATAACGAGGTAAAGTTTTGATGTGTTCTTTTATTGTTTTTGTGGTTGATTAGGTTGGGATAATATGGGTGCGGTGCTTTCTTTGGTTGTTAACAAATGATGAAGGAAAAAGGATATTTTCTTTTACACTTTGCTTTAAATATTTGTTTGCTTGCTCAATAAATCACAAGGATTCTGAAACTCATTCCCATAGTCAAGCTTCACGTCTTTGAATATTGCAGTTATTATTTTTTGTTCATCTCAAACTTTGAAATACGCCTGTTTTGTGTATATTTTGGAATTTTTTGAGGCGTGGCTACAAAAACAAGGAGAAAACTTTTGTTTCCTTTTTTTTTTTTTTGGGGGCGGGGGCGTTTGGAATGCTTATATAGTCTTCTATAGCGGATGATTGATGTGTTATTGTGCTTGGCCCAAACTTGCGATCTTCAGAATGATGAAGCTGCGTCTTTTCCTTGAAGGGCTAAGAATCTTAACAGGATCAAATATTTTATATGCTTGTATTTTTTTTCCCTTTGCATTGCCTATGTATTTTCTATACTTAAATATCCTGGCTGGAAATTTTTGTTGCCGAATGCCTCAATGGCCTTTTTTTTTTTTGTGCTATCAAATTTTGTACAAAAGAACCTATCATCTTGTGGCCGACCACAGAATGATCATGTATAATTTAAGTGATCCTTTTGTTTTAGAAATATGAGAAAACGGCAAAATGAGTATAAGAGCTAATTTGCTATTGTTGGATGAATAATATCAGATGAAGCGCTTAGCATCATGATTAGCATGGATTAACCTGCTTAAGTTTGTGGCGAAATGTTGTATGGTTGTGCAAATAACCCTAAACGCAGTTCTTTCGTTTTTCTCCCCTTTCTGTCTTTCTTTCTTTCTTTCTTTCCTTATTATTATTTTTTTGTCACTTTAGCTTCAATGATTTTACTTGGGGTTCGACTTTTAAAGTTTGTGAAAGTTCAATTGTAAAATTGTTGTTTGATTTACTCCCTGCAGATTGCCCGAGTTTGAATCTTCTTAGCGGTCAAGATGGGTTTTGATCATATTGAAAGAGTGTTGTACGCCTTGACTGCTGGTCTAATCAAACTTCTTGTTATCTTTTAGTTTGTTTAAAAGAAAGATGAGGGAGGCTTTCAGAAACATAGCAAAAGCAAAAGGCCTTTCATGTGATGCAGAATTTATGTGTGCCGTGTGTTTAAGCATGCCATAAACGATCAAGGATCATTATCATATGCCATTTCGCCTCTATTAGTTTTGTATCATACATAGATGTTTTATGCATTTAATTAATTATTAATTTTAATCTTTAGATAATTTGGCATTGTGTTTTACATCTTTAGAATCTCTAGTTCTCTGTTTTCCTTTGTTGTCTTCCTTCTATTTCTTGTTCTTAGTTTTACTCCTGTTTCTCTTTTCCGCAGAGTAAAAAATAAAAATGTGTTGTGCACTGTCTTGGCAAACTCTGAATATAATTGAATATATTTCTGTGCTTCTCTTCTGGTTATTTGTTATCTTTTATTATTATCAAATTCAGTGGCTTGGTGAATTAGTTTATTTAAATAAGTAACCCCTTTTTTATGGACCAGTGGTATTGTGTTGAATTCCTGATTGTAATACTCATGATACGTGCCAGAACATCTTCCTGGGTTACTTGGTAGCCGTTGACTATTATTGATCTGCAGTTACTGAAGGATGAGACGTAAAGGACAAAATAATAGGGGGCGTTGACTGAATGTTATTTTTGTGTGCTTGATATCTCTTTTGTTGTTAGGATTGAAGAATGCGAGAGGTGGTTTTTTCATTCCGCGCTCCTCTTTTGGTTCCTTCTCTTGTTTGTTTTCAAATGATTACATACAGTTTTTCTTTATGTGAGTTTGGTTTAGTTTTCTTAAAAGAATGAGGGTTAGGAAAGTATGTTGTAGCATAGTTTATATTTGCAGTATTCTCTATTTGGTTTTCAATTGCATTTTCAAATCTGATTGATTTTATTCTCCTTGTAAAACAGAAATCAGCACATTTTGACTGCATAGATGAGATGACTCATTCAGATATGGATCGGCGAAGGCATGGGAATTCTAATTCTGAACCTTCTACCGTTGTGAGTAGTGCCAACATTTTGCGGCCAAATATCCGCGCAGTGGCAATGGCTTCAGGGAACACGAGTAATGTTGATTCCCACTATTCACCAGATGTCTATGACACTGCAGTAATGCATAGAGGGACACAATACAATGCCATTCAAAATCAACGTAATCTTGATATGGGTGTTGCAGCTGTGGCCAACTTGCATTATTCTGGCATGAATCCTTCTTCTAGTACTGGTGTATTACCGCTTCCTTCAAATCACGGAGCCTATGATCAGTTGCCAGCGTCAACCACATTTGCTGTATACGGAGTTTCTTCAGATAATTTTGGGAGGATCAGCAGCTATGCAGATGACGTCAGAGCTTCATTCAAAAGGAAAAATGCTGAAACTGTCAGGGGCAATTTCCCACATTTTGATGCCTCAGCTAGTTCTTCAGTCGTTCCCCCAGATGCAAGGCACTCTGACGGGGTTACTATTATGGATACTGCTTCCTTGCCCCCTCCTCAATTCCGAGGAAATAGCATCCCTTCACCCATGGACTTAGGTCCCTTTGGTAGTTTGTGGAGCAGGTCAGGTGAGTCTGTTATGGTGCATGAACATAGCCATTTGATTCAAGGTAATTATTTAGGGCAGCCCTTCCAGCCAGTTGCTCCTCCCTGGTTGGATCAACAGTTGAACAACAGTCACAGTGATGGGCATGCTACAGCTTGGAATCAGTCTCTTCCAATGCCTTACGTGCAAGGTAAAGATGCATACAAGGCACATCACGTATCAGTGACATTTTTACTTGGGCACTCTGTTAGCAAGTTGTTATTTATTACGTCTAAGAAGTATGCAGTTTTCTGATTAGAAGTGGAATTAATTTTTTTGGATGTTTTGTTTTCAACCATCTATCATTTGAGTTGTGCTACAAATCATATTTTGAGTGTCAAAGAATGTCAAAGCTTTCTTTGAAGATGCGCTGTCTGGTCTGGATTTGGTCTTTCTGACACTCATTCTTATACTTCCCAGCACCCAATGTTAATGGAAGTTCATTGGAGAATGCAACTATGGGTTTGCAGAGATATCATGATTCAGCTAGTAACATTAATGGCCTCAGGTTTGTTCATCCTCTTGTCAACCACCAGTACCATAATTATCATCATCCAGCAGTACCAATGAGAGGATTCAGAGGCCACAATATCATGTTTCAACCTCCAGTAACTGCAGCTTCTTATAGAGTTCCTACAAATCCTTTACGCAATGCTGTGATCCCTGCACAGAATGGTTTTGAGATGGGTCATAGGCCTGTTGGCCTTGTACCTTCAGCAGGCCTACAGGTATATCGTCCTCATAGAGGATACATGAATGAGACAACAATTGGGCATCAAAATCTTCACCCTATGGGCTATCTCCAAGTTGATGTAGTAGTATTCTCTTCTTTCAAATTCTTTCACTATATTTTCTTTATACTGTCTTTTCATGAGTTGGCTATGTTGATTGTGTATGTAGGATGTTGCAATACTGGATGAAGTGGGATTGGTCGACCATCACAGAGATATGCGCTTGGACATTGAGGATATGTCTTACGAGGCAAGTAGTCAAATTCTACTAGCATAATTTTCTATCAATTTAGGTTGTGGACGACCAAAAAGCTTGTTATCATATGAATACTGATCTTATGGGTTTTTCAATTTCATAATTTACACTTAATTTGACAACAGGAGCTTCTCGCATTGAGTGAGCGAATTGGCAACGTAAGCACTGGTTTATCAGAAGAGTCCATTTCAGCTTTAATGAAAACTAGAATTTATGCAACACCCACTATTATTAACCTGGAAGAGGAAGAAGCTTCAGAGGATCAGGAAACTGATTCATGCACAATATGCCTGGTATGAGTTTAATTCGTTTGAATGTGAAAAACTAATTCAGATTTTTGTCTTCAATATGAAAAGATATAACATTTTCCCTAGTAATTAAAATACATGCTTATAATTTCACAGGAGAAATATGAGAACAAACAGAAGATAGGAATTCTTCAATGCGGTCATGAGTATCATGCACATTGCTTGAAGAGATGGCTTAAGGAGAAAAATGTATGTCCCATATGCAAATCAGAAGCATTGAGTCCGGGAAAGGACAAGGATATAAAAACCAAATGAAGGCAAAATCTCTTCGTCTAGCCATGCCCATCATCCCTTTTGGCAACTTTATTTTTGGACACAGTCCATATTTTGTTGTGTAATTTTGTATATGTACTTGCACATATATAGACAGTTCCGCTGTCCAACTCTTTTACTTGTTGGCTCCAGTGACATTGTATCTATCAAATTGTACAGACTTTGTTGTGTGATGTATCAGCTTCGGGTAATTATATTATTACCTTGACATTTTTTGGTTCATTTTGACAAGTATGGTTGGAAGCCCCATTACCATGCTCAGAATGAAGTTTACGTCTTTACTCTTAATGATTCTCTCTGATCTTATAGGTTTTCTTTCTTCCTGTTTTGTTACTGCATTTGGCTTGATAGTGTCATGATGCGTAACCATCCTTGTCTTTGATTGCAGAAATTTTAAATGTTGAAATTTATCTCATATTTGGTCATGGCTTCTTGTTGCTGGTTTTGCATGTGCATCCACCGTCATAGTTTGTTGTTGAGTATAACTTTTGTACATGAAAAACTTAAAAACAAGGCCTAGTTATTGGGGGTTTAATTCTAGAGGACGTGTAGAGAGCAAATCTTTGTAGAGAGCAAATCTTATTAGGATGAGTTTACTTTTTTCCTTGGTTATCTTGACAGAGACCAGTACGAGAGAGATTGATCTTCAGTCACCACTTCAAGCTTACGATGATTCATTAGGGACTCGACTTAAAAATCAGATTATAAGCATAATCTATTTTAGTATTGGTTTAACAGTTCAATTTCTTTCAGTTCAATTCGAATCTAACATTAAGACAATATCATTATTTTCATGAATATAATATAAAATTACCTTTTTGGTATAACGAGTATTTCAACAATTACGCAGGTTATAATATAATCCATGGGATTTAGAAAATGATCCGCAATATTTACGATTTATAAATAATGTAGTTTGCTATAAATTACATTTTGGATAAATTAATTACAAGGTATAATATATCAAGGCTTTATCATCCTCATCACCACTTCATTCTACACCGTAGTTTTTGTTAATCATTCATGTCTATTTTTCCATTTTATTTTTTAAAAATAGAACACAAGTTAAAGACGATTTACCTCAACAAAAATATTGACAGTAAAAAGATTCTAAATCATCGATAATTTGAATCACTCCTCTTGAAACGACGGGCGATTCGAATTGACTGTGTCATAGGCATAAAGAAAAATTAATATTTTAAAAAGTAAAAATAAAGTTCAGCAAAAATTATGTAAACATCACCTATAAATTAAGTGATTGATTAGATTATATGGTAATAGTTTAAAAGGTAATTGATGGCAAAAAAGTTTAAAAGGTAATTAAAGAAAATACCGTGCCTTCAACGGAGACAGAAGAAGATTCTGTATAAACAAGCGTCTATATGAATGCTGAGTCTTTGATCCAAATGAAGCTGTTAGGTATTGTCTTCTAAACTCTCAAAGGAAACATCTCAATGGGCATTAATATATGTAAAGAACTAAAGATAGAGATAAATGTTACCCTTTCATACCCAAGAGTTTAAGCTGCTTTTGGCTTGGTCATGAAGAGGGGCATATTAGGAATCTGAATAATCTATCATACAACTCCATAAACAAGAGTGATTGTCAATTACAAAATTAAACTAAATCATAGACCATAGATTCTTCCTAAACTAGTGCAACCAAGTACAGTAGAACCAAAGCAAGTAAAAGGGGACAAGCGTGCGTAGAATTACTTTTTCCAAATCAAACCTATCAACCTAAGACATACTCAAGGACTGGAAAAAATAAATAAATAAAACAGGGAAAAAGGTTCAGCAGAAAGTCCACCAATCGCTAGGCAAAAATTTTGTATTTGAAGGGTAACGATGAACAGAGAACATGCTTGCTCCGTAGATAGCCAGTCATATTTAGACAGAGCAGCAACCAACTTTCTTAACAGCAGAAACATCATCCTTGTTTCCCATATTTATTGTTTGTCCTTTAGGTAACTCTACAGGATCATTCGCAGCTTCCAGTGCTTTCCGACTGACCACTTGATATATTTGGGTTAAGACTTCAGTGAATGCATTCTCAACATTCAAAGATTCAAGGGCAGATGTCTCCATAAAGAAAGTATTCTCCTTTTCGGCAAAGGATTTGGCATCTTCAGTTGAGACTGCTCGCAGGTGACGCAGGTCTGCTTTGTTACCAACAAGCATAACGACAATGTTGGAATCTGTGTGGTCTCTCAACTCCTTCAACCATCTCTCAACATTCTCAAATGTAACATGTCTAGTGACATCATAAACAAGTAAAGCACCAACAGCTCCTCGGTAATATGCACTTGTGATTGCTCGATATCTAAAGAAATAATGGTTAAGAAATGTTTCTGAAACTTATAGGGATCTCTCAAAGAACCGAATTTATTATATGGCTCAAATTATCCCCCAAAAATGTCATAATAAAAATCATCACATTGCAGCATTTGTCAGGAATCTAATCATTAGAAATTATGCATAATAAACAATAATTTCCAACAATGTTCCCAATGGTTACTTTTCATTATGTTTTACATTTACAAGATCATGAATGCATTAATATTCAACATCGTATAGCATAATGACAACTGATTTCACTTAAGAAAACACAGGGATAATAACACACAAGGAAAAGAAAAGATGTACAAAATAATCACGTCAAGCAAAATTTATTCTGATCTCTAAATCTCTAATCATAGTCCATCTCGTATTAAGTCACTTGGGTTCTAGGCTCAACCAATCATGCAATCAAACCAAAGTAATATGCTTAGATCAATTGCTGAGCCATGTACTGACATGGAACAAATAAAGCTGGTAACAGTATAACTAATCACGTTAACATAAGCCAATAGTTGCAACTATTGATATGTGTCTTTTAGCGATGCCACACTTGAAAGGATGAAAACTAGACTATCTGCACAGTGGTACCTGTTTATAGGGCACAACATTCACGTGATCTGCCTCTCCACTCTTCTATGACTGTCTCAACCCTTGAAATAAAACCAACATTTTTAAATTTTAATTTTGTACGAGTTTCAAGAATCTCCACTTTATGCTTCAGAAGCAAATTTAGAAGCTTCCACACCCCAACTATTTTCTAGTCTTATCCATAACAGTAATGCGCCATGCTGACCAGCTTCTAAGGCTAAAGTAGGAGGACCAAAATGCATTGAAGACATCCAACTTGCTCACTTAAACCAACGTCACATCAGCTTACAGGCAAAAACCCCTGTTAGAGGGTACCTAGAAGGACCTCTCCGTAATTCAGATGTGAAGGTCAGAACATAATTAAACCCTGCACTTAAATTATCTAAGTCTTTGCTCGACACCCATAAATTCTCAGCTATTCAGTTCACTAACGTCTTAGCGCTCAAAGTTCAGCTCTCATTGGACTCAAAACAAACTTCACCCCAATTCATCAAGTTCAATGCACAGTCAAAGAAGCTGATTGGTATCGCACATTTTCTGCATAAGGAGATCCTAATACTTTCTCCAACTCCCGTAACTGTTCACATATCAGTTGGAGAAATAGAAACAAAAAGAAAAAAAAAAAAAAAGCTTTTACAGTGTGCCAGGTGAGTAAAATAAAAAAGCACACACTAATCAGAATACTACCATTTAAGTCATTCAATTGACAATCAAACCATTAGCAATTAAAATTCCCGAGATCCACGGTACAGAATAAAGAGAAGAAAAAAAGGAGTGAAATGGGGAAGAACCTTTCCTGGCCAGCGGTATCCCAAATCTGGGCCTTGACGATCTTGTCGTCAACCTTTATACTCCGAGTAGCGAATTCAACCCCAATAGTGGATTTAGACTCCAGGCTGAACTCGTTTCGAGTGAATCGAGAGAGGAGGTTCGATTTGCCAACGCCTGAGTCTCCGATCAGGACGACTTTGAAGAGGTAGTCGTAGTCATCGTCAGCTCTGTAAGCCGCCATGATTTGGGTCGGATCGGGGAGGCTTCCAGGTAAGGTAGTAGGTCTGAGAATCGGATCAAAATGCGAAGCTCAAAAGCATCGGCTACGAAAACACAGTAGCTCAGTCACGCAAGCCAGCAAGCAAGAGGGAAACGAAGAAGAGTTCAAAAAGACCGGGAAGGAGAGAGAGAGAGAATTGAAGATAGTTTCAACTTGGTCTCCGTGGAAATTGATTGTTGTCTGTGTGGTTGAAGTTTCGTTTCAAGAAGTAGGAACGCTTTGCACCTTCGTGGTCTTTTATTTTCTTCTCCCGAAACCCGCGTTTGCTTTCGCTTTTTAAACTTTAAACTGGGCTCACCTGTTGGGGGCCCATTTTGTTACACATTTTAAAAAAGATACATATATATATATATATAATCTATTATACTCATTTAACATGCACATTTAGAATAATTGAATAATTACTTGTATTCATTTTACCCTTTTTTTTTACATGTTGTATATATTAGGAGTTAAGGTGTAAACTTTGCCAGAAAAGTATATTTAGATGAACTAGATCCTAATAACAAAAATTTCGGAGTAACATAATATATCATCTTTCAAAGTAGTATATTGTTGAAAATGATAAAATATCCCAGCACATTAAACAATCACATTCAAAATATTGGTGAAGGCTTATTTGTGATTATGTTATAACTCCCTTCGGCGTCTGGCAACTGATTGAGAAAAGGCTTCTGTGAACCTAAAGGCCTTAGGGTCAAAATAGGTTCACCATCCTCTGATGACAAGATAGCGTATTGCGCAAGATCCCTTGTATGAGGAATAGCAAGACAATCTTTTAAAGTTTCATTACTGTAAATACTTAAAACAAAAATGGTACAAAGAAGAATGCGGGAGAGATTAGAAAACCTCTGCATGCGCGAATAAAGAAAAAAACTGCACTACTTTCTAAACATGGGATCATTATTCTCTTCTTATATAGATGAACATTCTCATCCGGACGGCAGATACACAATTCTTTTAGCATGGGAATAAGGAAAAGACCAACAAAATCTCATTGCGGTGTCATCAATGTTTGCACCATTTATATCTGAGATGAACTGTACGTATGGCAAGCAGGAGCAGTAACCTGTTTCTGGATTTTTGCTTCTTGCCCGGCTACACTAGTATTACTTTAATATGAAGATTAAGAAACGATCCACAGATATATAATAATGGCACAAACATTAACAGAACAACATCAAGATTGTGTGGGCCTTTTTCCTATAATCAATATAGAAGAATTGAATATCTGCCATCTGATGAACAAGAAGTAAAACTCGTGAGTCTTAGCTTGGTTCTTTCTTTTTCTTCTTTTTCAAATACTGAGAGGGAGATTGCTGATGGTGAGGATCTGGGCATCCAGGGCTGAGACGGGTAGGCATTCGCGTGTCATCCCCCCCACCACTTGTTTTGGCATTTTCCACAAACTCATCATGGCGTGATTTGTGTGCACTATTAATGTTGGAGAATGGGAAGGAAGGAAGAGAAGGAGCTTGGGGTTTTGAAATTGAAGCAGCAAGAAGGAAAAGGCACAGGAAAAGAGATATGAGTCTCCGAGAAGGACAAGAGACGTGTAATAAGAAGGAAAAAGAGAGCGAGAAGGACAAGCCAAAGGAGAAAGAGAGCGAGGTTGCCATTGCTCCAGATCTGAGTAAGTGGACGGCTTGTGGACGCTCTGGTGACTGGTGAGAGCGGCTGGGTATATATAGAAGAAGTCAATGATTTATTTAAAAATTGACGGCATCACCGATAACTGCCACATCATCAATCTCCGCTCATACCACACACAAGTGTGTCCCATTTCAACCGACGTTTCTCCTGCGGTCTTTTTTTTATAAGTAATATTTGACCTCTCGAATATTAAAATGTTAGTTAAAATTAGTTAAAGATAATAAATAAATAGAAATTAAAAGTTCTTTCTCTAAAATATCTTTATTTATGGGGAAAGAGAGTATAAAAAATAAAATAAAAAATTATTATAATAAAGAGAATTACGAAAGAGAGAGAAAATGTGATTGAGAGGTGATCATTTGGGAAATATGATAATAAATAAAAACTAAAAGTAATCAACATGCTAAACCTTGTCTCATAAGAATTTAAGATATCTAACTACATCCACCCAAGGGGCTGGCTAAAAATTAATACTCCCTCCGTTCCTTATTATAAGAGACAAATAACCGAAGTACGTTGATAAAAAAAGTTAAAATTAGTTAAAAAAAATTAATGTGTAAAAAGTATAATTTTTTTTTTCAAAAATGCCCTTATTAATAAGGAGAGAGAGCATGAGAGAGAACAATTAAATTATTAAAAGAAAGAGAAGTGGAAGGGAGGGAGAGTGTGAGTTGGAGATAATAAATATGAGTAAAATAGGAAATCAACACAAAAAAGTAGAGATAACTTTTAAGTGTCTCTTATATATAGAAACATGCCATAAGCATCAAATGTCTCTTATAATAAGGAACGGAGGGAGTATAAGATATCGTTTGATTTTTATTTTGATCTTAAATATAAGAGCCAAATTTACTTTGTCTATAATATTTATGTATTTTTTTCAAGATACTCCTTCTAACAATGGTAATTCTAGCCAATACACTTGACTAGCAATGATATTTTAGGAAAAACAACACTTCTTTATGACAAATAATTAATTTAACTTTTTTTTAATCTCCTCAAATTAGACAGCTAGTTCTTATAATTATGACCAGAATTAGTAATATAGAATCTAATTAGGAAGTTAATGTTGGTCTATATAAGACCTATTTCACATACTTATTAATTTTTTTAAATTAATCTTGTTAATATTCCCTCAACAATTAATGTTGGTCTATATAAGGCCTATTTTACATACTTATCAATTTTTCTAAATTAACCCTATTAATATTCTCTCAACAATAATTAAGTGGAAAAACGAGAGGAATAATTAAAAAAGATGATTAATTAGAGTGTTTTAGAAAAAAACATATCATATGAACTAATTTAACTAATATTATTAATCTACTTAAATTAATTATTACATCTTATATAAGGACAGGAGGAGTACGCTGGAAAATGTAGCTACTAATCTCCTCATGAATGGTTGGCTTATGACCTGAGCTAAAAGAAAGATTAATTGCGGGCTAAACACCATTTGACAATAATACCAAGCTGAACAATCTAAACCTGTAAAAAAATTAAACTTGTAGTAAAGTTCTATAATTACTTGCTATCAATTGATTTTTTTTTTTAAAAACTAAACATGAGACATCATACTACTTCTGATTCTAAATATAAGATCTTGCTTGTATTGTCTTATATCTAGGAGAGGTAGTATGATAAAATAATGGTTGAGAAAAGCGTTAAAACACCCTCGTATTTTTGGACTGAATGACAAACATTTAAATAAATGTATGTTTCTAGTCAAGTTTCACTGAGAAGAAAAAGGTTAAAAGGAACATTAATTCATGGTATCTGTTCCAGCAGATTGGGAATTCATGAATAGTCTTTATGACACATTAATTTTAGATTAAGTTTGCATCTGTAGTAAGAAATTTCAAGTTTTATACAACAATATGAATAAACTTATTTTGTTAAAATTAACGTCATTAACCCCACTTACTTTGATTTGATTTACCGGGTAGCATCCTTAGCATGAAAGAAGACCGAAAAGGAGCGAAAAGTTGGCACTTCAGTATATTCCATTGAGTGCGTCGGCCAGAAACAGAAATAGATGGCAAAGGCAAAAGAGGGTCATATCTAGCAGAAAAAAGCCTCAAGCGTGATGATAAGGTTGTAGAACTTGTATATCATTTGGAACCTAATATTTTAGCATGAAAAGGCAAGCCGAGGCAGGGAGAAGGGAGCAGACCAGACCCAAGGGCCTAGTCAGAAAGCCATACACTTCGTCATTCAAAGACAAAAGCAAACACCGAGATCGCAAACTGGGCCCCTAAGCAGTATCAAAGAAGAAGAGGTACGGCACGTTCTGGCCATGAAACAGTAACGCCTCCCAATTTGTACACGTGAGATTCCTTGTCTTTAGAGGACCCGGCTTGGACCCGGCTTTCCTCCTTTTCTCTTACGGTCCGCCGCCCTCCTCTACCCCAAAACTACATCGTTTTGGGGTAAAATGGGGATGGTGAACACTTTTTTTTTTTTTTTTTTAAAAAAAGATTATCCAGACGCCTCAATTTTTTTTCCAGTGATACCTAATATGTTATAATAATTTCTAGCACACTCAGAACTCTTTGAATATTTTTCTAATACTACCCAGTATCTAATATCTTAATATCTGAAATTTGAAATATTTTTTGAGTAACACTCAATATTTAGCAGTTGACGCTGTAAAATATTTTTTTTAGTAGCATCCAGTATTTTAAAGTGATTTTCAATACATTTAACACCTAAAATATTTTTTAGCAATGCTCAGTATCTTAAATAGTTTAGGATACTTTTTGCTACTTAAAAAATATATATATTAAGAGTAAAACTGCACCAAAAAATATAGTTTAACGGTTCCAAAAATTATCTTATTACATTAAGTGTAGTAAAGATTATTTTAAGATATTAGATACTTTCAGAATAATATTTTAGACTGTTAGATGTTATTTTGAGGGGGAAAAAGAAAAAAGGTGCCAGCATTCCCCTTTTACCTCAAAATGGTGTAGTTTTGAGGGTGGAGGATGGGAGCGGACCGTAAAAGAAAAGGAGGAAAACCAGGTCCGTCTTTAGAAGGATCCGTGTCAAAGGGTGGTCGAAAGCGCTGTCTCCCATCAAAAGGATAAAACACATCTGCCAATAGCTGCCAAACCCAAAATCATAAAACAGATATTCTTCTGCCTCTTCCAGCAGTCCAGCTTGGCCTAGCACTTCAATCATGCAAGCATAATGTTTAAATGATGGTTTGATCTCATATTTGTCCATCATTAAATAGTCCTGAGCTTTATCAACTTTGCCTAGATGTTTACAAGTTGTCAAACACATCAATCAAACTTACGTAATCTGGCTTTAAACTTAAAGAAGATTCAAGTTCAGAGAAGAACTCAACTGCTTCTCTTTCAAGACCATTCATGGCTAGCCCTATAATAATGGAGTTCCTGCCAACATGATGATCCTTTCCTAGGACACTCCTCAAACACTTGGAGAGAGCATTTTCAATAGATCCACATTAGCAATATATGTCAATTATTGCTGTCACAACAATAACGTTAAACTCAAAGTCATTCTCATGCAATCACGCATGAATCCATTTTCCTTGTTGAAGTAAGCCCATGAGTACAAGCATTCAACAAGCTTACTATTATAAACTCACTAGGCTCAACCCCTTCTTCCTGCATCCTGTGAAAAAGCTCTAATAATGCCTCTATTAGTTTCCTGTTTCTTACAGACTCGCTAATCATAGAATTCCATGTGACAGAAGCTCTTGTAAGCATTTCATCAAACAGGTTCTTGGCCTCTTCAATTTCCTAGCATTTAGAAAGACCTATGATCAATGAGTTCCAAATTATAACACCAAATTCAAAGAGACCATCAAACACTCTCCTCGCTTCACTCAAGAGCCCATTATTCACATACATATGTACCAGTCAACTACGAATAAATCCATCATTTTCAAGACCCAATTTCAAAACTCTCTCCCATGAAGATGAGCCCCTTCATGTCCAAGACCCATTTGAGCATGTAAGAAAAACCGACACTCAAGTTGAGTCTCTGAGGACAACATTTCAACGAAATGAATGATATACTAGTTAGATAAAACAACAAGGCACATCAAACTATCATTCATAAAAACAGCAAGACAGAGAAGAGCAACATTAAAGGAAGTTTTCAACATTGCGGAAGAAGCATGGTACCATACCTAAATTGAACTTAAACTAAAGACAAGCTCTCTTGTTCGTATAACTTCGTAGCTCTATCAAATGGAACCACCAAAGCCGTTGCCCTTGCCCACTAAATCGTATACATGAAAACCCACTAAATGGTACAAATTAAATTTTAGTTGAAAAATTGACTAAATTAATCAGTTAGGGAGAGAGAGTATAGATTGAGGACTCACTTATTGAGGATTGAAAAGGGAGGAAGCAGAGACTGTGGACTAGAAATGTTGGGGGAGTGAGGAAGCAGCAATGAGGGAGAGAGGAGTAAGGAAACGA
Source organism: Neltuma alba (assembly GCF_004799145.2). NCBI lineage: Eukaryota > Viridiplantae > Streptophyta > Magnoliopsida > Fabales > Fabaceae > Neltuma > Neltuma alba. The sequence continues at coordinate 22,876 of NW_021633449.1, forward strand.
GCGTGCTGGAGACATCGATGAAGTGAGGACGAGCACTGAGAGTAGAGAATGGGCCATGAACACTGGAGGACAAATCTTCAAGCCGCCCTATTTTTTGAAACAAGAAATTAGGGAGTTTAGTACAAAAAATTTAAAAACATCTAAAAGTTGTTTTCTGTTCTTAGTTTTTCAAAACAAATTTTTACTTTCTTGTTTTTAAAAACAGTAGACTAAAACTCTCTCGTGCGTTGCACAGGCTGTGAATTATAAATAATTTTGTCATAGTTTTATAATGCATGCAAAATTTGAGCATGGATGTTTTGTCATAATTTAAGCTTACTATAGTCAAATGAAATAAAAGTTGTTTTTTTTTTTTACTGTTAATCCAAAGATATCTTAATAATTGAAGGCAATCTTTTGTAGTTTATTCATCCTCATTTTAAACTCAAATATGACTTTTCAAACTAAATATAAGAGACAAAGAGTTTCCTTTGATATCAAATATAAAATGTCAATCTGTTTCATCTCTTAATTTTATAATTTGTTTTAAAATATCCTTATTAATTACACATAATAAAGGAATTATAATACACATAATTAAAAATGATATCATAAATGACTAATTTAATTAATTTTGTTAATATCTATAAATTAGTTATTTAGCTTTTACATTAAGAAATCATCAATAACATTTTTTCAGGAAATAAATAAAAAAATTGCTCCTGATTAAATCGCTAACCTTTCTGCATACTACCAGGCCCAATCATGAATTGTCTCTAAAAAGATTTGTCTCAGATCAAGAGTGTTGTCCCGCATCAAAAGGATAAAACACATCGTCCAATAGCTGCCAAACCTAAACCTTTGTGATTTGCCGTACTGAAAAGCTAAGTTTTTTTTTCTTTGGGCTAAGTAATAGGTATTCTCTCACTAGAGAGGCAATATAATCCTTTTTGAGATACTGTTAGTAAGATAAATCAAATATAGAATATGTAATCTATCTCTGTATTATTCCAGAATCAAAGATGACACAACATTTACAAAGAATCCTTAATCCCATAAGCAGATGGAAACATTGGAATTGGAAATGCAAATACAAGAGAATCTTTTTTTTTGTTTTGGAGGAAAATGCAAGAGAATATGAAATAACAGAAAGTAGCAGAGAATTTGTCAAAGAGAAGAGAATAATTAGAGAGGAGATATTCCAAAAGCTTGCTTGCCCCTTCCTCCCTGCGTCTAACAGTTTTTATTCCTCTTTCTCCCATCCGGTGGTCCTGCGAATCTGATTTCCTCTATGGGGCACATGTGCAGAGCTTTCCCTATTCAGGCTTGTATCTCCTAGACCTTCACTCTCTTGGGCTGCTTGATCTGCAATACTACCAGGCCCAATCATAACAATTAGGCACTAAATCTGAGTACATGAGATTCGAACCTTGACTCGATATGTTGTAAAAGATTAACCCTTTTCGTTTGACCTAATCTCCATTGGTAAAACTAAAATAATTTAAACGGCATGTGTTGTGTAGGACATGAACTGGGGAATTATCTTAAGACATTTGATCTATCATCTTTCTCTCCCTGTATTGCTTTCACTGCAAATTGCAAGTTCATCAAAATGCATCATCTTCTTGAAATTCACTTACATTGGAGGACATCACCACCAAAATATATTATGCTTCAACTAGCTAGCAACATTAGGACATGGAGCTATAAATTGTCTTGATATATAATTAAAAATATAACAAATTCTTTCGTCACAAAAACTGTTAAACTTTAATGGGTAATCTAAATTTTTAATCGCATGGGAGTTGAAAATTAGAACATGAAACTTTAGGATCCCTAATTTAAAATTGTAAAGTTTGAGGAAGTTATATGCAGGTAATTCAAAGTTCAGAGGGTTTTGAGCATTTAGTCATATATTTAATGAATAAAAATGTATAAATTATAATTATATCAAATGTCAAATTATTAAATATTACAAAAATTAATGTATTCAAATAATCAAAATGTGAAATTTTTTTCCTTATAAAAAAGCCCAAACAATACTCTCTCTCTCTAAATGTCGATAAATTTTAATATCAGGAAAAGTATGATTTTCAAAAAAATTTAAATACTATCCATCTCATGGCTTGGATAGAAAAAATATACGAGCTACTTTCAAAAGATCGTCTGACAAAATGAAAGTTGAACGAAGAAAAATTCACCGGATGACCTGAAATTTTTTTTTTTTCCAAATTACATAGTATAATCTGAATGGGAATGGCCGTGAAGGGCATTTGACGCTGTTCTAGAATTTTTACCAATCGTGATTTATCTCCTCTCTCGTGTAAGCAACTCACTAGTCATGTGTGGAATTCCCAAGCTTAGGAGATTCACTTCAACAAGATTTTTAATTTATATTCATATTTATTCATTAAATATTTTAGTATTTCAATTTTTTCAATTAATAATTAACTCTAATTTTAATATTTCGCTTAAAATTATCACATTATATACTATCAAAAGCGCTGAATACCTGATAATAATGTAAAAAAATATAACTATGTATTATTCATAAAATTTATGTTATTTTCAATCATTTTACATCTAAAATTTTTTTTATTAATAAGTTTAAATTTGTTAAATTAATCTTTTGATTAAAAGCCAATTTACAACACTAATTAACGTTTATTATAATTTAAGTTATTTTATTATTGTTAATCCAAACACATCTTAATAACTGAAGGCAATCTTTTGTAGTTTATTCATCCTCTCATATATGACTTTCCGAACTAAATATAAGAGACAAGGAGTTTACTTTGATATCAAATATAAAATCTCAATCTATTTCATATCTTAAATTTATAATATTTTTCAAAATATTTCTATTAATTGCACATAATAAAGGAATTATGATGTATATAATTAAAAATGATATCATAAATGACTAATTTAATTAATTTTGTTAATATCTATAAAATAGTTATTTAGCTCTTACATTAAGAAATCATTAATAATCTTTTTTTTTTTCAGGAAATAAATAAAAAAATTGCTCCTGATTACATCGGTAACCTTTCTGCATACTAGATTAAATTATTCTCAATGTCTTCTTTAGCATCTCTCGCGTAGTTTTTTGAATTCCAAATTTAATGAAGGGCATTTAAAGCAAAAGCCATTAGATGATCCAAATACAAGTAGCCAGTCGAAGATTACAAGCTTCCATTTGCACAGTTTGAACTTCAAACTAAACTGGGCTCACCTGTTGGGGGCCCATTTTTTCCGCTATGCCAACTAATTTTGGGGTCGTCTTGCATATATTTTTCTTCTTTTATTTACTTTTTTTCAGTATTGGTTCGAAAAAGATATACATATACTCATCCAATTCTTAATATAAAACTTAATTAACTAATTTGAGTAAATTAAAAATATTAGTTAAATTAGTTAATATAATATGTTTTTTTTTAAAAAAACACCATAGGCATCTTCCTTAATTTCATCTCTCTCTCCTTCTCCTATTTGATTACTACTGAGAGAATATCAATGGGTTAATTTAGAAAAAAATTGATAAATATGTAAAATAGATCTTATATATAGAACCACCACTAACCATCTAAGTAAGTCTTAGATTAAATACCAAAGCAGTATAATCTATTATACTCATTTGTGATGATGTGTCACATTTAGAATAATTGAATAATATTGTATTAAAAAAAAGAATAATTGAATAATAACTCGCATGCATTTTACCGTTGTTCTAACCAGTTATACTATACATGTTATGGGTTAAAGTATAATTTTTGCCCAAAAAGTAAATTTAGATAAACTAGATCCTAATAAAAATTGTGGAGTAACATAATATATGAAAGTTTTAAAATCAGTATGATATTATCCTTTTCTTTGGCAACATGTTATTATACCTTTGAAAAAAAAAAAAAACTCAACATTGGGTGAAAAAAAGCCTTTCAGAACTGTATTAATAGTTAAAGTAAGGATAAAATATTCTTGCACTTCTATTCTAGCATGGAATATTGCAAATAAGAGTGAGTGGCCACCATTGGATCAGGGGAGCTCTCTTACCAATTACTAGATGTCTGTTTGAATTATCTTATTCTAAATGATTTTGAGCTGTACAAGATGGACGTATGAGGGGATCAATTTTGTCTTATAAGGCGCAAAAATACCTTTTTAAAGCTAAACCAAACGCTCGTCGGAAACTGGGGATGTGATTGAAAATGATATATAGGAAATGGAAAGCGCATTAATCATCAAGCAATTAAATATAGACTTCCAAACATAACTGATAATTCATAATAAGATAAAACTAGTTCCCTGATCACAAACCAGATCGTCACTCTCACACGCACGCCGTCAGAAGAGGTATGATTTCCTGTGCCTTGTCCTTGTTTCTCCATCAATCTCCGAAGATCTCTTTCATTCTGCAACAGTCATGGACACAAATCACAGCATGCATTTATCAAAAATGCCAAACAAGTGATGAAGGAGATCACACAAAAGCATTAGTTGCTTGGAACATAAGAAGGCCCAGATCCTCACCATCACAAATCTCCCTCTCAAATTATTTGAAATACAAGAAAAAGGACGAAACAGGCTAAGACTCACGGGTTTCACTTCTTATTCAGATCACCTGTTTCTGGAATATAATGGCACAAACATCAATAGCGCACAACTTTAAGTTTGTGTGGGCCTTTTTCTTGTCCTCGTGAGCAAGAATTAAAGCTTGTTTATCTTTCTTTTCTTCTTTTTTCAAGTACTTCTAGAGGGAGATAAGTGATGGTGAGGATCTGGGCCTCCGGGCTGAGACGGGTAGGCAAATCTTGTGTTCCAAGCAACTGATGCCTTCCTGTGATCTTCTTCACCACTTGTTTGGCATTTTTGATAAATGCATGCTGTGATTTCTGTCCATGACTGTTGCAGAATGAAAGAGATCGTGGGAGATTGGAGGAGAAACAATGACAAGGCACAGGGAAATAGTCATGAGCCTCCATTTCCTGCAGCTCACACCATAATAAGACTTGAGTATGTAAATGGTGTGGGGAGTCTCTGGACAGAATTGCTAGGTATATATAGAAGCACCCACTGATTTTTTTTATTCTGCACTTTAGCATATGCATGGAACTTTGCTTTTTATGCAACGAAGTGCTTTTCATAAGATTCCCAAATCAAAAACTAAAGTTGATTTCTTTTAAAAAATAGAAGTCTTCGCCGAAAACTGCGGCATCCATCTGTCATCAATCTCTTTATGTCCCATATCAGCCGCCATTACTAGTTTTTAATGAAGAAAAATTCAGTGCTCTCTCCACCATCTTCAACTATAGGTATTACCATTATGATTCAACTAAAGCGAATTCTTTTATGTGATAGTGTGGCATAAAGTTTACCGCATATGATATCTACATACACCTAAATGGTTGGCTAAAAGATATATTGGCAAATCTCATAATCTCAGCATGAACGGTTGGCTTTTGACCTAAGCTAAACGATGGATTCGTTGGGGACCACGCACCATCTGACAATAATACCAAGGTGGCAAAACTAGGCTTAGGGGGTGTTTGGCAAAATCTGAAAAGGTGCTTTTTAGACCCAAACCATAGTTTGGGCCAGATATTTGCCAAACATATGTCAAAATGAGCAAACCATGGTTTAGGCCAAAATTATAATTTTAAAATAAACAGATTCATTTTGTTTCTTGGCGCGAATTTGGGGGCGTTGGTGTCATTATTATGACTGTCAAAGGACATCCAACTGTATATGACAAAAACATTCCCACATTCAATTACAAGCTTCCTTCTTTTCATTCTTTTCATTCCATCTTCACTCCTTCAGACATTATATATTAATTATTTATTAATTACATTTTCTTATACATTATTTATTATGTTGGCAAAAAATATATTATTAACAAATTTATTATTTCAAATTGAAATATATTATAAAATCTATTTTTAGGTAATTATGATATTAACTTGTATCCTTTTTAGTAATTTGTACAAATAAAAAGTGCTTTTGATAACAACTATTCAAATACTCTTACTTTATAGAATCACTTTTTTATAAAATATATTGTTCCTATTCTCAAAAATAACTTTTTTTTTTCTAGAAGCTGTTTTCCAAACTATAGTTTGATTTTATCCAAACACCCCTAAAAAATCTACATTCCCAAGTTTCATCCAAAAAGAAAAAGGTTGGCCCTTGAATATGATGAAAAGAACATTCATTGTACCCCATACATATCAATACTCAAGTGGGACTGGGAGAGTCACCACGTGAGGTTCTTTGGACAAGGGGGGGTGTATAGTCAAGGCCTTTGTTACTTTTTGCAGTACTTTATGTTGGAAATGGCGTGTCAGTGTCAAATACTCAGATTAATTAAACTTCCGTTTGGCAGTCTTTGCTGGTTTGGAAAAGGATCGATCACCATTCACTTTTCTCACTTTCAAAAGAGGGACAGATGGAGCCCCAGAAATCTGTAAGTGATATGTCTGTTGGGACCTCCCTTAACCTTTTTATATGTATTCCTCAGCCCTAAACGAATTTTGCACCTGAAATATGATCTGTTTCACTGACATCATGTAGAAGCAAAACTCTGCGTAGAGGTAGCTTAGAGTAGAAATGACAGATTAAGATTGATCATCTTAAGTAAAATTAGTTAATGCATAGCTTAGAGAGGTTGTTAGAATCATTCAATGAAGTCCATTTGTAGAAGAAAATCACCTAGCCCTTGCACACAAGAAAATGGCCGTTGCTAAGAGAAAAGTATCCATTCACCAACCGTGATAAGTGCGTCTGATAGGTTTGTAGAAAGAAGCTTGTCAACAGTTTAGACAAAGGAACAAATGAGGAATGAGAAGAATTTAGTGTTTGAGAGTATACCTTAAGGTATATTCATGTTAGAAATGATGGTGAATTTTTTTTTTTTAAAGTAGCCAGATTAGAAAATATAAATTTGCTATTAGAAATCAAAAAGTTTTCAATATGTTTGAGGACATTAATGCGGCTGTGGAAAAAAGTAAATACTACATTTACTTCTTAATATAAGACTCAGTTAACTAATTTAAAGAGATTAAAGAAGTTAAATAAATTATTTAATTATAGACTATATTACATAATTTCTTTAAAATACTTATGTATGTTATTAAATTATATATTAATTTATAAGTTAAGCAAATTTGTTTTAAAAAAAATGATAAATATAAATGTTTTAAAATAATTTATGTAGTTTTTTTAATCTTCTTAAATTAGTTAATTGTGTCTTACATTAAAATCCAAAATAGTATTTGTTCACAACTAGACCAACTGTTGATAAAGACTGAAGTTTTGGCAGTTACTTGCTTTGTTAAAAAAAAAAAAAAAAAGAATAATAGAGCAAAACAGAGAACTTACTGACAAACTTGACTATTTGTCAACAAACCTTCAAGAGCATTAAGAACAGGACACGATTGTTGACAAAAACACAAAATTATCAACTTAATGAATACATAAATCAAATGCCATTAAGGTATGAAAACCTGACCCTATAAAAACTACGTGAGAATAATTTAATTTACTATGCAGAAAGGCTAACGGCTTAATGGGGGGCAATTTTTTTCTATCGATAGCTTGTATGAGACTAGGGAGAGGATCAATGAACTACAGAACATCTGACTTCAGTTATTTCTTCCATCTTTTCTGTTCTTTTTAGCATCATATAAAGTAGCCAATCGAATTGTTTGGTTCGTATGCTTTCATCTCTACGTTCCATTGACTGCGTTCAAGCTGACTCCAGAGAAGTGCATAGGATGCAAAGACAAATAACCATACCATCTCCTCTCCTAAATATAAAAATTAGTTTATAGTGTAATTTATGTTACAAATTAATTTTTATATTTAGGACTCGAGATGGTATGTAAAAGGAAAGTGATGTAAGTTTGCAGCACTTCTGATTTAGAACCAGATAAAACACATTGAATGAGTCGAAGATTACAAAAGCTGCCGAACATAGACGTTTTGCATGACTCTAAAAACCGTTAATAATTTGCGCAGCTTGGAGATCAGAACATCACCAAAAATTAGTAATAAACTCAACGCACTAAAGGAGAATATGTTCTTACAAGGAAAAACCATTTTACAAGCACATATACTTTCTTTTAATTTTTAATTTGCTTTTTATGTATTTGTACTCTTGATTAAATCATCTAAATTTTCTCTATTAGCACCGTGAGCCCTTGAAACTTTGTTGTGGTAGCACTGTTAGCCCCCAATACATCAATGCTTGGTATCTATCGAAGTACAAACTTTCAGGTTCAAGGTCCATGTCCTTTGATTGCTTGTTCGTGTATGTTATTCTACTGCTTTCTTCTCAGATTCACATGCCAGACTGTTGTTAATTGCTTTTAGTTAAATTGTGTTACTATGTACCTTTATGTCAAATTTTTATAAAATCCATATGAGCTGTATCTGTGATTATCCAAAAGGCTCAATAAATCCTTCTCATTTTGTTCTTCTAAATGAGAATGAGCCTTCACAACATAAGGGAACTCTCTTCCATATATGTACGATGCACAAGCAGCTTTGTATGTCAATAACTGCAAATCACCTGCACCAGAATAACATTGAAGACAATAAATTAGCATGTCTTGTACAAGCAATTAATCGCTGATATGTTACGTTGTATAATTAACTGAATAGAAACCCCAATTTATTAAAAAGAGAAGTAGTGATTTAAAGGCATTAGAAGATATATACCAGCTTGAATTTCTGATTTACAATTCTTTGATCCAAAATGTCGTCTTTTCCACCACCTACTCCGCACCTTCCAAGGCTTCTCTGTAAATACTTTTGGGATGCCGCTTGGGAAAGATCTAACGTGTTTTCTGAGCTCATCTTCACTATCATTTACGCATGTAGACATGCAATCTTCCTCATAGCTAAATAATATAAGGAAACAAGAAGCAAACACCTTCCATGTGTAGTGTTCTGCATCTGTAGCATCCAAGTGTGAAGCAATCATTTCTACTAGAGACTCAACATTATAATGCCCTGCAATATATCAAGAGAAATCTGAATATAATACACACACAGAGCAAAGAGGGCAGGATGAAATCAGAAATTATGGTGGTTTCTGAATCATAACGGAAGGGTCAGTGTGATGATTTATAAAAGCAAAGTACCGTTTAGATGCAGCTTTACAAGCTTTGCTAATGATTCACAACATGTCCGGTCCTTCTTTAATGTATCCTCAAAACAGCTTGCAAGTAAGAGAGAATTGTTTGGTTTCAACCGCTCCAGGAGGATAGCCTTCAATCTAAGAGTGTATAAATTAGTGACATTGGAAAAATGAAGGGAAACAACTTAAGAGTATCACAATCTGCTTGTGTCAAAAACTATCATTCTATCAACAATATGAGAACTAAAAAGATATATCAGAAAAATAATTTTATTCAAACCAATAAAAATATCCCAATCAATAATTTTTAACTGTTCTAAGTTATATTTTAGGTCCTAGGTTTCATTCAGCATATTTGTATTCCTTGCCATTAAGATATCAAAGAACATAAAGCAAACTAAATGATTCAAGTTGTGCAAGTATGCATTTCACAGGAGTAAAGGCATAACTTCAGCTAGCATGATTGCTAGTGTTCGTCCGCAACTGTCTCACTTATTGCCCCTTGGCATCTTACCAGATACTAGGGGAAGGCCTGGGGAAAAATATTCCCTGCGTAGAACAGGACACTGGGGAAATGTAAAGGAGGTGGAGGGAGGCGATGGAGAAATAACCAGAAAAATCCCATTCACATAGTGCTCACTGAATTTAACTATTCTGGAGGCGTACAAGGTATGTATTCTCAACAACCATATAACTAGCATGTAGGAAAAGTCATGGACAGCATGCAAGAAGAAAAAACCCTATCACCACTTTCACTATGACATTAGAGAAACGTCCAAATCTCTAAACCCATAATACATCTCATCAGCCTCATTATCACAAGTTTAGTGTGCTAAGGGGAAAAAAAAAAAAACAACCAGGTCTGCTGTGGGCCATAACTCTAGTCATGCATGGTTAATCAATAAACTAAGCATGGCAAAGAAATAACTATAGAGGTATGACATTCACCCATCCTATGCATACGATGAGCTACGGGGTATGTACCTAAATGGAAGAGCAGAGTCAGAAGTCCGGCACTGCTTCTCAAGTATATTTAGTGCCTCATCAACTTGACCTCCAATCAGCAAAAGCTGGCAAAATAAAGAAATATTAAAATGAAAAAGGAATGCTGGCATCTAAAATCATTTCAACATACAGAAACTCCGGATATACAATTTGAACATTACGAACACTCATGTAACGTGTATGCATATGATCATGGATGCTTAGCACCTGTATCAACGGTAGTAATGCTGCTAATGCAGAGGGGGTTGAGTCAAGAGCCCTCTGTAAATACTTCACTGCATCTCTGAAATAGCCATTAAGCAGTTTGTTGTGCATGAAAATGAAATTCTCCAAACTGTGGTGGTCAGGCAAATGCAAGGGTAACAACTCCGAATCAAGTCCCCCTAAGTAAATGTAAAAGAACATTAGTAATGCAATCAAAGGTGAACCAAAGGGTACCCACACTCACCCTAAATATGCTGCGTAATATGTGATTGAAAGAGACTGATCAGATGTTAATAAAATAAAGAAAAAATATATTTGGCTCTAATTTCCATTTGTATCTTCTCCTTCTTTGGAGGGAGGGGGCGTAAATCGCCATCTAAGTCTCAAGTATAGAAAAGTTCCCACATATTAAAAAAGCAGAAATAAGAAGAAAGCATGGTTTTCACTCAGAAGATATTAGGGAGAAAATCAAGACACAAATACAAGAACATATGTGCAACTGAACCCATGTAGCTGTCGTTGCCAACAAAACATAGATTTGTTCTCCGGTCAACAGTTTTATCAGCCAAAAATGGGGAAATAAATTTTTGTTACAAAAAGTCCTATAACCAACATAAGAAACACACCCATACAATGAAACAGATTAAACACAAGATACAAATTTTGGGTAAGTTTCTCATCAAAGACATTTCAAAGATTACAGGATCCATTGTAAAGTTTTGAAGATTAAGAGTCATATGCACATAACTCGAATTTCATGGAATTCTGTACATTTTAGCCCTTAAGATTCTTAATTGTCCCATCACATTAGAAACTTTAGGTTTTCCTCTTCATTGGAGGAAACCATCATAAAGTGACCTAACCAAACAAATTTAAGGCCCCCAAGACAATTATAAGAAAGTCTTGGAAGAAAAACATAACAAGCTAATAAAAAAAGGGAAAACTCAAAAGAAATAGATGAGAAGAATATATACTGAAAATTTACCAAGAGCATATAAAGAAGAGGCATCTTGCATATGAAATCTGTTATTAAAGTCAGAGTCTCCATTTTCTGTATGTTCTTCAGAATCCATGTAAAAACCTTGAGGCTGGAAATTTGAAAGAGGTTTTTCTCTTTGATGGTCAACATTGATCTCCATAGGAGCACTCATGTCTTGGTCAACCCCAGCATCGACAGATATTTTTTTATCATTACAGACAGATGAATTTGAGTCACATTTATAAAAAGCCTCTCCTATATGGGTTTCAACTGTATTATGCCACTCTGATTGTCCGCGTTGATTGCTGAATTCATCTCCCTCTATATATGAGGTCCGTGGGGAGTCAATTTCGTCTAAATCTCTCCATTGGAACTCTTTCGGGATACAGGAATACCACAACTCATAGAATACCAAACCCATCATCATATTTGCCATAAAATCATGATCAGACCCATTTTCTTGCTTGAGGCTAAAAGAAGAAATGAGAGGAATAGCCAAAAAGTTAAAATTACATGGTCTATTTTCAAGAGAAACACATCATAAAAGAAGCACTTGCATTGACAATACAAAAAAGAAATCTAAATTCTAAAACATTAATATATCATTAACCAGATAGCAGCAACAACTTAGATACAGTAATGAAGTTGCTCAAAAAAGAAAAATTTCCAATTTCCTTTGTTGGCCATAGAAACTTGACCAACTACAACACAGAGTAATAAACAAACAGCATTCTTGTTTGTTTTTTGTTTTATATAAGGGCTATTACCAATTAAAATTTCACCCTCCCAATCTAGCATCCCAATGGTATGTTCAGACTGTATATAATATGCCAAGCAAGCAGAAAAAGAGCACAAATCTGGGTTTTGAAAGCTTCTAATCAAGAAAAGCATGCTAAAAGGCCTTCCTCCAATTTCCTTTAAACAAAGCTTCTGAAATATGCCCCTACTTTCCTTCTATGCCTCACTAAAAGCCATTCATTTTAGGCACACACAATCACTTGCTGTAGAATATGATTATTAGAGTTATGTTGGAGAAAACAGAAAAGCTCTAATCCAGGAAACTTGTTTACTGTAAACCAGAGAGTATAATACCAACATATATCCATTGGCGGTACTAGGAATAACAATTTATACTAAGTGTACCTATCATGGCCATAAGTACTTGTCATAAATGTGAGAAAAAATAGACAAAGTGATAATTATTAAAACCGTAATATATGTATTGTGGACAATCTGTTTCAAAGAATGTCATAAAACCTTCGCAGAAAAAGGAATGGCTTACACTCAGTCAACTAAATTACGACACAATACTAGGCATATTGATGCTGCTCATCTTTCTTTGCAAAAGCAAATGAACACACATTAACCAAAAAAAGGATTAATCACAAAAGAACAAAATACATACCATAGCACAGCCTGGTATGCTTCCTCAATGTTGCCTTGCATAATAAAAAACAGTATGAACTCCAAATGAACAGCAAATCTGTTCTGCTCCACAAGTAACTTTATGTTAATAACTGAAGTCTCAGGAAACATCCTAACGTCATGAATGCAAACACAATGGCTCCATGGCAAATTGGACAATCAATATAAAGGACGAAGAAAAATAATCTATTCTTTTTCACTTGACCATGAAAGGCCTAAAGACATTTCCATCCAGTATACACAAAATCAAAGTTGAGGAAACATTTTTTATTATTCTGTAAAGCTTACTCCTCATCTAAAGAAATGAATTGGTAGCAAATATGGAAACTTTCCTATCTATTATGGGCTCCAAAGGATAAGTTTCCTCCTCCTGAATGGGATTGCAACAATCTGGATATAAATGGACATAAATGGACATAAACTATACACCGAAAGAAAGCAGGTGCACTCTAGAAGACAATACTCTCCAATGATTCATAATATTGTTTGGTCTTTATTTGTGCCTTTCCTACAACTACTCTTACCCCAGTCCATTATTCCCCATAGCTTTACCATGATAATATGCTCGTTAAAATAATTGTTAACACCACCAAGGCATTGAGAACAAGTCAAAATCAGTTAGAATCCAGCAACATTGGAAACATTCAACAAAAAGATGGTCATTTTGCGGCACTTAGGAAAAAGTAATATGAAATATACCTCTACCGGCCAATACTTCATCGATCCATTCTTCCTCATCCAAACATCATAGATGTTCTTGATTCTCGTAGGACTGATACGACTATTTTCAACATGTTTGAGAAACTCAAGTAAAACCTAGAGATGTAACAACATAAAACCTGGTATTGAGAATCTAAATCAAAAACAGATTATCAAGACAAAAATAAATAGCAGCATAGTACTAGGTGGCATGATTATCAAGAGAGCACTAAATGTGTACCAAACAGATTAAGCCGCTTCAACCATTTTAACAAACTTCCGGATATGAAAGTGACATGTAAATTGTATGTTTTTCAGCAAGCTAGACTTCTGAGTCTAGAACTATATTTTTCATCTCATCTTGTTAACTCATATTTCTAGAATAAATTGCACCCCATCAACAAAACAAATTATAAAAAATTTGTTAACATTATGGTTTAAAAAAAAAAAATTCTTAAGTGGTTAAGTAAGCCTTAACACATATCTTCAAATATTCAACCTCCCACACAAAGCTTCCTCCAGACATTAACATGTCTAGGTAGTAATGTCTCCAGATAAAAATGAAGGGAAAAAATCCTTCCTTCAAAACAGTTGAGATTTAGATTGGCAGCTGACAAAAGTCCATCTTACAATAGCATATAAAATTCTTCATCCAGACATCAAGTTTGCACCAAAATGGTATAAGCATGTTTGGATGGGGATAATGGAAGGAAAGGGTCAGGAAGGAAATGCTTCCTTGGAATCTCTGACTTGTTTGGGAGTATTTTGTAAGGAGCGGGTGGAGGACAGATGATTTTCCACTAACCCTTGAAAATCTTCAGAAGCCTCCCAGGATACCAAACATTGTATACATTTAAGCTTCCTAGATCTAGAAATTTTAATTTTGAGAGATAAATCAACCAGTAGATATTAAGGTATCAACAAATCAAATCATATTCGAGCATATAATAATAGATAAATGTGTGAAAACATACGTCAGACTTATACATTTCATCTTTTTTGTTTATTATGCAGTTAATTTAAACATAGGAAAGGAAAATAATTTAACCATCTGTTTTCCTCTTCTCTCCCCACTTCTCCAGGGGGAAGGATTACGCGAGGGATTTTCCAAAATGGCCAGGAAATTTCCCATAACCAAGAATCCCATTTCCCAATCCCAAATTTTAAAGTTACTGCAACAATGCCAGAAAACCAGAACAAATAAGTTTATTCAAAACAACTGGTTTCATAGCCAATACATTCTATGCATGCAGAACTGGAGACAACCACTCCCCTTGAACCTATAACAAAAATAAAGACATAAAAGACATCAAAACTTTAAAAAGGAAAAAAAAAAAAAATTCATACCCAAAACTTAAACTGATTATCAAAAGGTGACTTTTCTTTAACCGTTGCCTGCAGATACACACTAAGTACACCACTAGCTTCCCCCCATTTTTGCTGTTTCACGAGTCTCTGCAATATAATCCGCAATCTATACTGATTTTCTGACCTCAATTTGTGAGGACACAATCCTAGAACATAGGAAGGCTTTGTCAATGATAAAATGATTCTTTTGACAAGCTTTTCTTCTTTGGCCATGCGATCATCGTGAGGAACCCCCTTGGACTTCCTTTTCCGACCATGAACTTTTATAGCAGTGTCTCCAATCCCCGGTTCCTCAGCTTCCCTATACCAAGTATGAAACACCGTATCAGCATGAAGCTATTTAACACGAGTTCATCACAAGTGAAGATACAGAGAAGGGAGGAGTTCCTGTATATAATAACATAACTAGCATTCTTAGCTTTATATTTTTAACATAAAGTTTCTTAATTTACATCCCAATTACCCAATTATTGTGAACTTATCTAAACTTAAAAATCTCTAATTCCCTCAATCCGGTTTCAGCTTCCACGTATGACGCATATTCCCAACGCATAAAAACAACCAAATGAACGAATCCATCTTTAAAGCCCCTAAACAACATTTTTCCTCATGCCAATAAAAGATCCCCTCCATTGCAAGGAGTCACAAGCTCGGCATTTTTTATAATAACAGTTGGATAAAATTAGCAAGAAGCATTGGAGTCAGCGTGATAGCACGATGAAATAAACGGAAGAAAATGTAAACCTATGTTCATGGTGTTGAGGGCTTGGGGGAGGATCAACGGGGGTGATAGCGAGGTCGTCTGAATGAATATCTTTGTTCATGAACTCTTCCACGGAAGAAGCCATCGTGGCAATGCGTCGAACGGAAAAGAGCCTTTTGTTTGATGGATTAGATGAGAGAACTGAGAAGAGCAGCAGAAGAAAAGCAGAGCACAGAGTATAGCAGCTCCACCGCTACTATATGCTTCGCCTGCTTTCTTCTTCAGTCGCCCAATGGTAGCTCAGGGATGAATGAATGGAGAACGCTCAAACGCTCCGTCACCGTCAAAGGAGGAA
>NW_021633450.1:0-48317 GCF_004799145.2 Neltuma alba
AACAATTTATGTTAACTCCTTGACAACCTATGGAATGAATTTAGAACACAGCAATAAGGGAAAAAACTCAACAACAAAGCACAAGAGTGAAAATGCAAACACAACTCAAAACACTAAAGCTACTTTTTCTGAAGTTTTGGGTTTTCAAATATAAAATTTTTCTTGACACACCAGTGAATTGCTTAGAACCTCAACAAGTAAGGCTCCCCGCAACGGCACCAATTTGATAGACCTTGTCGCTAGGTAATCAAAGTTTTACTAGGGAAATGCAGCAAGTGAGGCACTACCTAGGTCATTCTTCTCAAGGAGCCTTAAATTGTATTTCAATTCTTAACAATTCACTTTTAATTATCAAATTACCAAGATGAAGCTTGAGTTCAGAAAAGGAAAATTGAAACAAGAAATAAATCTAATGAAAGGTAAAAGGCAAAAGAAGATTCAGATAAGAGATAGTAGTTCCCCTAGCAATTTATCCAACCTTCCTTGTTCAATCTTATAATTTGGAGTCTCTAATGTCAATTAAATGGATAGATTCAGCTACTGCTCAAATCTCTCTTAACATAGATCAGAAACAACTATCTTACTAGATTCATTGTTTTGATCTGTGAGAAGGAAAATCAATTGACAAGAACATTTGAGAAGCAAGTTGCAATTCTCTAAGAATGACCACAACTGTGAATCATCAATGTATTCAACCAAAATTCAGATTTACAGAACAACAGCCCAAGTAAAACGAATTAGATTTACAAATCAACAGAGAATCCTCTATTCAACTGAACTAAAGGACACAACTCACATCTGAATGTTCAATCAGATCTAAATTCCAAGAAACATAAATCTAATCATCCAACCTTCATTCTAACCACAATTGTTCAACTGAAACAAATGAACCTTAGAATAGAAAGTAGAAACTAGATCTGAATGACTCCCTGTTCAGCTCCATGAACTCAGGTCAGATTCATTCCTAGAAGAACTTAGAAGTTCAGCTACTCATACTCTGGATTAGGGTAGAAACAGCAAGAATTGATGAAAGATCCATGGTTGATCGGTGGAAATTGATGAATTTGGACGAAAATAGAAGAGAAATGAGAGAGGGCGAAGAGAGCAAGAAAATAGCGTCTGGAGGGAGAATGAACAACTGAAAATCTCCTTCTCGCTGAAGCGCGCGACTCTGCTTTTAAAATCTGGAAATTTTCGTCATCCGCCACGGCGCCTCTGTTCATCCGCCGCGGCGCCTGGCCTGTATGGTGCTGTTTTGATTAGTGATCTGCGCTTCATGTAGACATCAATCCGTTGTGGCGCCTCTGATCATCCGCCGCGGTGCCTTTCACCGAGAGTCCCCTTGGAAATCCATCATGGCGCCTTCTCATATACTCCGCGGCGCCTCAGACAGCACTGAAACTCCATGAAATTCACACCAAAGCAAGGATCAAAAGTACACACATACAAATCATATAAAACATGTAAAAAAACCTGCACAAAACCTCATAATTCCTCCCACTAACTCTATGCACAATGGAAGCTAATTATGCCCAAAGTATGTAAATATAGATGGCAAAAGCATGTGTTTAGGGCTAGAAATGTATGCAAATAATGAGACTTATCAGAAATAGATTCTACTTGCAAAATTATATGGGATTAGTATGTGGAAATAATTTTAGGAAGGTTGGAATTGAAACTCAAAAGTTAGAGTTCAAATATGTTCAAGAAAGAATCAAGTAGAGATAAGTTGATGACTTGATTCTAATAATTGTTTTACATCATGTATTGATGTGTTTAGGACCTTGAGACATCCATGAGGATGTTTAATGGTGTTGATTGAAAATCCATAGGGTTGGAAAGACAAGGGAATCAAAGGAAAAGCAAGAGGAAAGCTATGTTACAAGGTAGTGAACTTACCTATATTGTGTGCTTGATATGTATGCTTGCATGATGTGATTGTGTTGCCATGATGTGACTAAGCTATGATAAAATGTTTACAAATTTATGTTTGCAAGTTTATGTTATGTTTTGTATTGGCAATATGTTATGAAAGCAAGAATTTCTTTAGCTTGCTTTCCATGGCATTCATGTGTTAATGTTATAACATGTCATGCATGTGTGCATTATGTCTTGCATGCTTATGGGTCGTGTTTGCAACTGAGATTCTTCCGAATGTCACCCCTCCCTAACCAACCATTTAGGTCAATCAATGGTGGGTAATAATGGCACGAGAGGCAAGGAGAAGAAAGTGGAGAATTATTGACGTTAATGAATGATGTTATTATTCAATGTGTAATTCTCCTGTTATGTAATTTATGTTATGGATGCCAATGATGCCATGTATTTAATTATAGTGTTTATGGGAGGAATGGAAATATGAGAATGATTAGGAAATCATAAAACCAATTTATGTATGCCAAAGAATTAAAGTAAAAAGAGGTTAAGGGATAAAGTGTAAGTTATGGAGCAATGAGTTTGTAGCTCCAGTTTGACCTATCAAATGAATGAGTTAAGCCACAGAATTTGGCAGATTCATAGTACACATCCCAATTTTTAAAATAAGAGGTAGATCACCTCAATTAAATGTATACACAAGGAGATACGATTTTTATAGAATTAGTTATGATTTTTTCAAAATTAGACCTGAAATCTGAGTTTAAACAGTGAAAAGTAATCTGAGTAGTTATGTTGAAAATTTTTAATCCACGGGCTTGTATTTTGACCTGCTTGAATCATAATGCTTACGAATGCATACTCTAAGGGGTTAAAGATAGGATGTTTCATCTTGGTATCAGAGCAAAGGTTCTGGCAATTGTTTAAACAAAACGGAGGCTCTGGTAAAGGTTTTGACAAAAGTATAATATGAAGATATAAGCGGAGTGTTGGTTTAAGCAAAGCCCATTATGAGTGAAATCCTTATCTAGGAAAGTGATGGGTTATTAGGATTGGTCCAACTAAGATTATGAAACTGAGGTGACTTCTCTATGGGAAATGGATATAGAGGAGGAGTAAGGAATGACAGAAAGTAACCTAAGAGATAGGTAGTCACTGTTAAGAGACTCCCCCCAGGAAAGGAATGGTTGAGCTGAGAAAGCTTGGCTAGGGTATGAGTCAAAGTCAAAAGACTCTCCCAAAGGGTAGAGGCTAAGAGTGCAATAAGCCAGTCAAGGGTATGAGTTAGTGCCCTAGTAGGGGAACCAAGTGGCAACCTAAACTCTAAGTCATCGATGTAACCTCGATAGAGGCAAGGTAACAGGACAGGCTGCTTGAATTTTGTTCAAATCCCTGAATAGAGGTAAAAATCTCTAAGGGATAGTAAACCAAGAGGGACAGAGATTAGATAATAATGAATGAAGAGTTAATGATGACCTTCGTGCCTAACCTAAATACCATACAATAAGGTAATTAAATGTTCACTATGTGATATGATGAGGTTATGGTGATCAATACCTAACTATAAGAATAATTGGTTGAGAGGTAAAGAAAGTTAGAAAGAATAAAGTTAGGCATGATCTCTATTGAGGATAGATTTGAACAGAAACAGATGAGAATGTGAAAGTTGATGGTTGCACTGGGAACTGATTTATAGAGAGAGATGAGTAAGTTCTCAAGGATGCTTGAGCCTGATGATGCATAGATACTTGATAACGTTTAGGACTAAATAGTATTCTTTTGTGTCCCTAAGGCATCTATGAGAAGTGTGACCATAGCACCCAGGCCAGTAAGGAATCTGAGAGATGAGATCCCTACAGACAAATGCTATTGCCAATATGGTCAAACGGGTCAGGTTGAGAGGCTCCCTTAATAGGGATTTGGCATGTAAGAATGTGCTAGGATGGAGATTAAATAACTGGCAGGTCTTGGCCATAGAATGTCTCTCAAATTGGGAGGTGGTTTTCCGATGCAAAGTTGATGCTGCTCTGCCAAGAGCAAGCTGTCCTCTAAAGAGAAGGAAGGGGAACTGTTATGATGGGGTTGACAACATTATGAAGGTAAAAGTGTGTCCTCCCAGAGTGGTAGAGTTAATGCCATATCTGTGAGAGTGTTATGTCCTCCATCAAGGCTGGAAAAGTGGTTGAGGTGACGTGCTCTAGTGTGAGCAATACGTCCTCCCATAGGAAAGAGTAATAACGGCCAACGTAAGGCTTGCGGAGTTAACCTTACCCCCCATAAGAGTGAAGTTGGCCAAGAATGAAGAAAGGATAGAATATCCAAGGATATGATGAAAATGATTTTACAATACCTCTCCCTGCAAGATGAGAAAGGAAATCATAAGGTGTGGCAGACTGTCATGGATATAATAATAAGCCTAGAAGGCCATAGAGGTGAACAAATAGCTTATAGAATTATAGGGGTAAAATGACAGGGAAATGGCCTGAGGTAGCTAAAAGTTAAGGAAAAAAGGATGAATGATTCTAGAGTTGGTGGAAAGGATTGAGTAAGGCCTAAGAAGGCAACATGGGTATCTATGATCAGTTCTGGGAATAATCGGTCAAGTTGCTGGCTGAGGATAGGTGACTTATTCCCTAACTCAGCCCACTAGTCTAAAGGCTCCTAAAGAGTAAAACGTGGCTCGGGTAGAATATGAAAGAATCCAGGGTCATAGTGGATCCTGAAGAGGCTTACAGTAGAGTGCAGTAGTTCCCAAGGTCACAGTAGACCAAGCCTAAGGGAATGTTGCCGAGCCGTAAGGGCAGTATCTCTTTGGGGCATGAGAATGAGAAGACTAGGGATGAGTTTAAGATGGGGAAACCTCCTCAGGTTGGTTATCTAGTACAGAGAGAGTACCCTTGACTTTTTCCACAAATACTATTATTGTTAATTAGACTGAGCTCAATTTTGTTCTAGTCAACAAAGAAAAGAGAGGAAAAGTAAGAATTAAGGGAACCACAGGCTGTAAGTCCTGAAGGTTATGCATTCAGGCAAGCTATGTGTGAAATCAGAATGTAAAAAAAAAAGGAGAATAGGCCCTTAAGATAAAGTATGAAGATATGGGAAGTACTTAGAGAAGATATGATAAGGGAAACCCAGAAAGCCACGATATGATGAGACACCTTAAGAAGAGGTATTATGTTAAGGCACAACGTTGAGTATGTGTGCCTAAGGAATGAAAGACATGTAAGAACACGAAAGCATTCATGTAAATGCCCAAGGGCATAAGAACTTATGAGATTAAGTGAAAGTTAATGAGATTGAAGTATGAACCTAAGGCTAAAGCCTAACGAAGAAAGTGAAAAGCAGAATCTGTAGGGTGAAAGTGAGAGCCAAAGAATATTCTCCCTAAGAAACCTCCCAGGAAAAGCAAAGGTTGAGGTTTAATCTTGAAATTTCAAGGACGAAATTTTTATAAGAGGGGGAGAAATGTAACATCCCAAATTTTGGCTCATAGATACAAATAATAGCACAAGGAAAGGATGATTACTAAGTCCAATGCAACAAAAGTCCTAGAGATCCCTCGGAAGGAAAAAGAGATTTTTCAAGGGCAAATGTGTAAAAAATAGTGTTCGGGGACTAAAGAATGATGAACTGAAATAACTAAGGGCTGGAGGTTATGCCAAAAACTTGCAAGAGATGGTTTCGAAGGTTAGGCCTAAGGAGGGACCAAATTGCAAAGAAAAGATTCCTAGGCCAAGTCAGGACCTAATTGTAACTAATAAAAGTTCTGGTCAGCTAATGCTCAGAGTTAGCAAAAGAGCCCAAATGACTTAGAAAAATTCTAGAAAAATGAGAATAGGATCCCAGAGTCGATATAAGGCTAGAAATGACAGAAAGGCTCTGAAGTCATTCCAGGGTTTTGGACAATTTGAGATAGTAACTTATATTGAATTATTTAAGCTATGAGACAGCCTCAATAATCAGGAAAATTGGGAAACGGTAGTTGAGGAATTTACACAGATTGTAAAATTAATTCTGTCCCCAGAAACTAACAAGGTTAGCTTTAATTAAATTTAAAACCTATTTATACCCTACTCGGGAAAAGTCAAATAGCTGTCTAGAGTTTGACTCTTGACCCGGAAAAATTAGAGGAATTTTCCCATAATGAAAGGGAAACAATGAAACTCAGAGACAGACCAATGGAGTTACGAGCTGATAGAAAGAATTCAAAGAAGGTAACCCTGATTTATTATTATTTAATAATATTTCTGGAAAAGAGAAAGAAAATATCTAAAGACCATCATGAAGGCATTGAGTCAGCATGCTGAGTCACCAAATGCAATCATGACACTGCTGAGTCAGCATGCGAGTCACCAAATGCAATCATGACACCGCTGGTTAGCATGCTGAGTCACCAATGCATCATGACACCTATGAGTCATCATGCTGAGTCACAGAAGATATTCACTACTACAAATTGGGGAATACTTGACGCTAAATATTTGACGGTTATCACAAAAACCGTCAAATATAATCCCCAGAAGAAAACTTGACGGTTTCTAAAGGAACCGTCAATTTTAATAGAAAAATAATTGACGGTTTCTTTGAACCGTCAAGTATATTTCAAGTAAACTTGACGGTTTAATGAGAAACGTCAAGTTTTAATAATACTTGACGGTTTTTTTTTAAAACCGTCAATATTCTTTGAGAATACTTGACGGTTATTAATAGAAACCGTCAAATATTGTGTTTTAAAACCTGTTCCTTTCACTCTTCAGTCTCTTCAGTTCAAAATTTCTAGTGCTCCTTCCGCTTCGGACTCTCCAAGCCACCGCCATACCCACCTCTTTTTCGGCCCTTCCCTTTTGCTTTTTTTGCTTGTCCTCCATCATCGTCCCTCTCTGTGTCCTCCATTATCGTTGTAGCATCCTCCTGCTTCGTCGTTGTCGTGCATTCTCCAGATTGTCATTTCGGCTTCAGGTTGGTAATCCTTCACTCACTCCCCTTATTTCCTTTAGTTCTTCCTTTGAGAAATGATTGTAAGGAAAGGGAATGATAGGATAATGCTAGGACCGTTCACCATGCACACACGGAAAATGGGTTTCTATTTGGCCGAATGGGTTTTTTCTGTTTCTTGATTCTAAATGGGTGTTTCGCATTTTGATCAGTTTTTGGGTTTAGGTGTTTTTAGTTTTTTGTTTTCACCATAAAGTTTGGGGAATGCAATGCTAATGTTTCAATTTTTGTTTTTGTAATTGAAATTGACTATATGCTGGTTTGGTTTTCTGCCATAAAGCCTGGGGAATGCTAAGTTATAAGCCGTTATGCTGCCGAATTTTTTTCAAATGGAATAGCACATTAGTAGTAGTAGAATATTTTTCAAACTGAAGTGAAAGTGAATTTTTGTTGAATTACTAGTTGCTAACAACTACTAGTTGTTAGCAAGTAGAATTAAAGAGGGATAAATGTGATCAATAGTGGCTCATGTGTTGACTTTCTATTTTTGTTTAATTCTCACAATATCTTTGAGTCACTGATCACATTTTCCTCTAAATGATTCATCTTAGTCGGGGACCATGGGCAAGGAATGGATGTCCGCCAATCGTCTATCAAAAGAATATTGGGATGGGGTAGAAGATTTTATTAAGTTTGCGATTGAGCACGCCGATGATCGCAACAGGATTATTTGCCCCTGTCTTAAGTGTTGCCTTTTGAAGTGGGTTTCGCCATCCGATTGTGAGAGCCACTTAATTATCAATGGAATTGATCAAAGTTACAAGTGTTGGACAAAGCACGGAGAGACAAGAGATGTGAGTAATAGTAGTCGAGGGCATAGTGAAAGCTGTGGATCATCTAATCTTGACATGAGTACATGTGAAGCTGATCGTCTTGAGGAGATGACAGATGCGATTGAACGGGAACTTGACGATTGTCCTGAAATGTTTGATAGATTGAAGTGTGATGCTGAGACACCTCTATATGAAGGTTGTACTGATTTCACAAAATTGTCTGCAGTGTTGAAACTGTATAATTTGAAAGCAAGAAATGGGTGGAGCGACACAAGCTTCACAGAACTGCTGTTGCTTGTTAAACAAATGCTACCGAAAAGAAAATGAGCTTCCAAGTAAAACGTATGATGCAAAGCAAGTGTTGCGCTCTGTCGGCCTCAGCTATGAGAAGATACATGCTTGCCCCAATGATTGCATTTTGTTTAGGAAGGAGTATAAGTCACTAACTGAGTGTCCTAAGTGTAATGCATCACGCTACCAAGAGAATGGGAAGAGCCCAAGAAGGCATTATGGTATTTTCCATAGTGCCAAGATTCAGACGCTTGTATAGTAATGTAGAAGATGCGAGAAATTTAAGGTGGCATGCAGATGAAAGGGTTAAAGATGGCATGCTTCGCCATCCTGCTGATTCTCCAGAATGGAAGAAGTTTGATATTGAGTATCCTGAATTCGGGAAGAAGATAGAAATCTACGCCTTGCATTAGCCACCGACGGGATGAACCCTTATGGGATGCAAAGCAGCACCCATAGCACATGGCCAGTGATTTTGTTTATATATAACCTTCCTCCATGGCTATGCATGAAACGCAAGTATTCAATGATGTCTATGATAATCTCTGGGCCAAAGCAACCGGGAAATGACATAGATATATATCTAGCTCCATTAATTGAAGACTTGAAAGTATTGTGGGAGAATGGAGTTGATGTATATGATGCATATAAGAAGAAAAAACATTCAAGTTGAGAGCTATGTTATTTGGCACAATTAACAACTTTCCTGCGTATGGTAATCTCTCAGGGTATAGCATTAAAGGACAACTTGGTTGTCCCATTTGTGAAGAGAGCACAGATTCCATAAGGTTGAAGCATGGAATGAAAAATTCATATATGGGACATCGTAGATGGTTGCATCGTGATCATCCTTACCGGCGATTCAAAAAATATTTCAATGGGAATTCAGAAGAAGGTAAGGCACCAACACCGTTGATTGGGGAGGATGTATTTCAAAAGGAAAGATAGATTGTGAAGATTTGGGAATTTGGAAAACCTTTCGAAGCATGTTGGGGTGGGGGAAGAAGAGTCTATATTCTGTATTGGATACCCTGAATGTGAGACATTTTCTTGATGCTATGCATATTGAGAAAACGTATGTGAAAGTCTGTTTGGCACATTACTCCATATTCCCGGGAAGACTAAAGATGGCATAAATGCCAGGCTAGACATGGTTGAAATGGGGATAAGGGAGGAATTGGCACCAGAGGATAAGGGAACTCGTACATTTCTTCGTCCGGCAGCTCACACCCTTTCTAGAAAAGAGAAAAGTAGTTTTTGTGAGTTTCTTGCTTCAGTAAAAGTGCCGGAAGGTTACTCTTCTAACATTAGTAACCTTGTGTCAATGAAGGATATGAAGTTAAAAGGTTTAAAATCTCATGACTGTCATGTCTTAATGGAAAACTTTATTCCAGTGGCAATACGGGCTATTTTACCTGATAAGGTACGAGTTACGATCACAAAGTTATGTTTCTTCTTTAAGTCTCTTTGCAGCAAAGTGATTAATCCTAGTAAATTGCCAAGATTGCAAACCCGAATCATAGTTACGTTATGTGAACTTGAAATGTATTTTCCTCCGGCCTTTTTTGACATCATGGTCCATTTAACCATCCACTTAGTTAGAGAGGTCCAACTGTGTGGCCCAGTGTATTTAAGATGGATGTACCCAGTTGAGCGTTACATGAAAATATTGAAAGGGTATGTGAAAAATCGAAGTCGGCCAGAGGGTTGTATCGTAGAACGATATATTTGTGAAGAGGCTACTGAATTTTGTACCCATTACTTAAAAAATGCAAGTGATATTGGGGTTCCAATGTCTCGTCATGAGGGAAGGACAGATGGAGAAGGGATTATGGGAAAGAAAGTCGTAACTATTTCAAACCAACAGTGGGAGCAGGCACATCTATATGTATTGCACAACTCCTGAAGAGATTGAGGACTATGTGCATGAGCATATTGATGAGCTAAAGAGGGATAATCCCAATAAACTTGAAAGTTGGTACACCAAAACACACAATAAACAATTTACAGCATGGTTGAGAGAGCAGGTGCATGGCAAGTATAATAATGATCCTAATTCTGTTTCGAAGAAATTAAAGTTGTTGGCAGATGGACCGAGCAAATGTGATTTCTTTCACAAGCTACCTTATGAATGGGTTCACTTTCTATACTAAACAGCAAGATGATCGGAGTAAACAGCAAAATAGTGGCGTAACTCTTGTAGCTAGTACCATGCATATATCGAGTGCCAAAGATAAAAATCCTATCTATGCACGTATGTCATACTTTGGAGTGATTGAGGATATTTGGGAGTTGGATTACATTGAATTCAGAGTTCCGGTATTTGGTTGCAAATGGGTGGATAATAATAATGCATTGAGGATTGATGACTTAGGGTTCATACAATTGAATTTGAATAAAGAAGGATACAAGGAAGAGCCATTCATTTTGGCTTCTCAGGCTACGCAAGTGTTTTATGTCCCTGACCCGGCTGCCAAAGGATGGTCTATTGTTTTGTTGACTAATAAAATGAATATTGAAGAGACGGGGTATGAAGACAATGCAGTTGAAGATGATCCATTTCAAGGGGCCTCACTTGATTCTCATTTAAATGAAGATCAATCCATGTATGTCAGGCATGATCACAATGACGGAATATGGATTTCAAAGAGGGGGAAAGTGTTTCGTAAGAAGATCAAAACAATTCAAACCAAGAAGAACATGCAAAAACATAAGAGTAGAAAAAGAAAAAGATCTTCTTAAAAACATGCATGTAAATTCTCTTATTATTTTCTTTGATTCTTTTATTTGTTTTAATTTTGTTCAAGTCAATTTCGTCATTAATGACTTTATTTTCATTTAATGGATTCTGATTCATTTTGTTTACTTGAATTTCATTGCAGATGGCAGACGATAGCGGATCTAGCACTGATAACCCATCTCAGCCGAGAGATGCCTCTGAGCAGGAGAGACAGTTGCAAGAGGAGGCAGCACACATACAGAGGGGCCTTTGTGTCATGCAAGAGGTCGTGAAAGCTCGAACAGAAGGAAAGAAATTTTCCGTACAGTGGAATAAGAAAGGACAAGCTGTACGGTCAAATAAATTTATCAGCTATATTGGGGCAGTGGCACGAAGCACCATGCCCATTACAGCGCAGCATGGAGGAGGGTTGATCGTTCAGTGCGAGACACTATTTGGACAGATGTATCGGTAATATATATAACAACTCAAATTTCATTTTCTTACAAGCTGCGTGACACTAATGTGTTGTTTTATATGTTTTGCAGTCTGCATTTGATATAGATGAGAGCAGGAAGAAGTTTGTGGAGGGGAAGGCTGGGAGGGCACTGCGCTCTTTTCGATATTTTGTGACACACAAGTACTTGAAGGATCCTTCCACAGCCGACGAGTCCCAGGTTCCTAGCTTGATACGGGACTTGGTCAAACCAGAGGATTGGGCTGCTTTTGTGACGTCACGTCGTGATAGGCAATTTCAAGTAATAATCCTCGCTCTTTTTGATATTAAATAGTCCATTTTGTTTAATCTATATATTGTTTAATTGTGAATCTACTTTGTTTTTGCAGGAATTAAGTTCCCAAAATAAGGAAAGGGTAAAGAAGAATGAGTATCCCTACCAAAAGGGCGCTTGGGTTATGCGGGCCTCGAGCAAGAGGTGACTC
Organism: Neltuma alba; assembly: GCF_004799145.2. NCBI lineage: Eukaryota > Viridiplantae > Streptophyta > Magnoliopsida > Fabales > Fabaceae > Neltuma > Neltuma alba. The sequence continues at coordinate 11,599 of NW_021633450.1, forward strand.
AGAAGGAGGGATCAGATGTCACTGTATCCCGTCAGATGCTGTGGGCACTGGCCAGGCAAAATAAAGATGGCCAAATTGATAATCCTCGCGTTAAGGAGGTCGTGGACAGGATGGTGAGTATTATTCTAAATTAAATAATCCTCACGTTATTGTCAAATATCTTTAAGTATGAATAACTATATCAATGTTTGTTGCACAGGAGAGTTTGTCCCAGGAAGTTTCGCAGGGGGCATATTCTGCAGATGACCAGGATATATTGAGGAGGGCATTGGGGACTCCTGACCATCCTGGTCTTCTTAGGGGCGTCGGTTATGGAGTCACCAAGAGAGATTACTTTGGGTACCGACAAAAGCCCTCTTCATCGTGCACGCCTTCCTCTGCTGAGTTCATGGAGCTGAAGGAAGAAACAACTGGTTAAAGGAGCAAGTTAAAGCGCAAGCGCTCCTAATCGAGCAGTTGATCAAGAATCAAGCACCACAGCCGGCTCCGAATCTCAGCCCAAGTGGCAAAGACAGCTGCACATTCCCCTTGCTACCTGAGGTATAATACTTGTGTTTATATAATTACATTCAATAATTTATATATCTAGCTAACTTGTCTCTCATGTTAAATCAGGGTGAAGCGGACGTTCAGTGTATGGCGGATAGCCCTAAACATCACACTGTTGCAACGGGCCGCATGTTCAATTTACCGGGGAGAGTATAATTCATAATGTGCCTCTCCCTGCTGATCATGTGAGGGTGCAGTTGAACACTGCTATTGATGCGAATTATGCCCTCCCGATACCCACCCCAGATGCAGAGACAGTGGCTCAAGCAGTGGGTAGCTTTGTCGCTTGGCCTGGCCGTCTTCTTACATTAGGACATCCTTCAAAGGTATATATGTATAGGTCTACAAATTCAGCTGATTTAAAATAAACTCTATTTTAATTACTAACAGTCTGTTTGTCAGTCTAAGGGGAAGAAGAGCCTATTGGGTGATCACTCATTATCATCACCACAGAAGCAGCCCTCTGAGCCCGTTCAAGTGGTATCATCAAGATTCCGAATATGTCTTGAGGAATATGCAATTGGGGCCAGATTAGAACATGGCGAGGATTTCATGATTCCCCTAGAGTTTGAGCCAGAGGTATACGGTCGACCCTCGTCAGATTATGTCACAAATGAAGTATTGAAAGAGATTCTGACGCATGGAATGGCCAGCACAAATGCCTGTAACTTTTATATCAGGTATTTGTTAAAACCTTAACTAAATACTTAAGTACTTGAACATTTATCCTATTGATATCTTCGTTTGTTGATTTAGATATCTTTTCAAGAACTTCATAGCCCCTGGTGGCCTTGATGACAAGTTCAAGATTATCAGCCCCCACACTTTTGCTGGCCACGGACCTGATATGAGAAAGACTTATCCAGAGACTTGTTGGATATCTTCATTTCTAGGGCAACACCGGGGCTCAGACTTTGTTTTTGGCGCCTTACTGTCAAGGGTAAACTTTCCTAAATTCTTTCATTTTCAAAATAATTTGTAATAGTTCTAATTGTCTTTCTTATACTTAGGGGACACTGGATGCTGATTGTGGTCAATCCCACAAAGCCGAGGATTTGGTATCTTGATTCTCTTCATAGGGATCCAACCAATCGACCATTTATGGTTTCATTGTTCAACAAGTAATATTTATCTCTATTATTTAAATTTAATTTAATTTCTTGCTTCAATCAAATTTTTGACAATCATTAATATTCAATTTTATTGTCTTCTCAGGGCTTTGTGGCTATACCGCACAAATCAGGCCTTACCCTGCCCCCCGGTAAAAAACGGCCAATTTGACGATACCTTCCCGTGGAAGAAAGTGAAGGTATTCACTACCCATTATTACTATTCTACTAAATATGGTTTATTTATATTTGACTAATATTATTTCCTTTTCCATTCTTTACAGTGCCCACGTCAGCCCAACAAGAGCTCCCATTGTGGATATTGCGTGATGAAATTTATGAAGGAGATAATTCTGCACAATGCTGACACAATTCCCACGCAGGTAATATGCATTTGTTAAGGTTCAATTTATATATTTAAGAATTATTGTACTTACTGTAGCTTTACATTTCTATCTAACTTAAGTCATAATTTGTGGTTGCATACAGTACTTTGCCGACACATATTGCACAGTGTATTCATCTGCTCAGATGGAAGAAATCATTGAGGAGTTGGCGATGGCCTTATTCCGTCAGTGGGCACAACATAGATAGGGAAGTGTACATTTAGACAATGTATGTACGTACAGCTAGCTTTGGTTTCAATATAATTTTGGTTTTGGTTCATTTTTTGCTGTTGGTTAGTTTTAGGCATTGTACAACTTTGGCAATTGGCTATTTTGGAATTGGTTCACCTTTTGTACTTGCCAGAATTTTAATATATCACAATTGGTTTTCATTGGTGCATGTATATATATGATAATGTAAATTATTTTTGGTTTATTAAGATATATGTATATGGCTGAATTGGTTTGAATGCTGGCCTGCATGATTCTGTTGAATGAGCCTTTGTTATCGGTTTCAAAATTGCAAGGGGGCTGCTGGCAAAGCAGAACGAATATAAACAAAAAATTACCAATAATACTTGACGGTTATTAGTTAAAACCGTCAAGTATTCTAACATACTTGATGGTTACTTTTAGAACCGTCAAGTATTAAAGAATACTTGACGGTTTTTCAAAAATAACCGTCAAGTATGTTTCATAATACTTGACGGTTACTTTTGGAACCGTTAATTGTTTGAATAATAATTGACGGTTCTTTCTTTAAAACCGTCAAATATTTGCTGTTGAAATATATGACGCCATTATAGTTGACAGTTTTTAACTGTCAAATATGATCCAAAATAGCCATCAAGTATTTTTCATTTTGTAGTAGTGATTTATGGATAGCATAAAAATCAGAATGTAGTAAGGGTATATTTTAGACAGTCCTTTGTCTACCCGTTATAGTGAAATCTCCACTGCATGACTCAATAAGGTTAAGTAGCGTGTTAGTAGAGCTAATTATTTTCATCTATGCTCCTTTAATATGGTGCCATATATCTACTTAATTAAGATAAGAAAATGGTGTCAAAACATGTCCCAGTGGTACCGGGTCAGTTAGGACTCAAAAAAGACCTAGCCAAAGATAGAACAAAAAGGGTCTAAGACAGTAAAGTACTTAGGTTGAGCCTATCAGAATCAGTGCCTCAGATTCCTGTCAGCACTGTTTAGTTAAGCATGCTCAAGCAAGAGTAGCCTGATGATAGGTAGCCTCTGGGAAGTACGGTAAGAGAGGGCAAAAGCCATAAATGTTAGCCATTTTTTGTAAGAATGCGCTAAGTCCAGCAGAAATGGAAGATAAGACAAAGTTAAGGAAATTGTTAAGTTATTTAGTGTCCTGAGCAGTATTGTTTTGGATCGAGACCCAAGAATTACTTTGAAGTTTTGGAGGTCCTTGCAGAAAAAAATAGACACTACTCTCAGATTCAGTACAACCTACCACCCACAGACGGATGGGCAAACAGAAATAACAATTCAGAAGTTAAAAGATATACTACGTGCTTGTGTGCTTGATTTCAGCAGTAATTGGGACCCATACTTACCATTAGCCAAATTGGCCAAAAAATCATGGAAAAATATTTTTAAACCTAAAAAAACTAAGAAAAAATAAGGATAATGTTCCTTGAGAATTATATAAGGTTGTATAATTGGTTTTATGACCAAATTACCCTTGGAAAAATTACAAAGGAATTTAAGGGTGATTTATGCTAATTTGAGGCCTTTTATTTGGAAAATTCCAAATAAATGTTTGAAAGGAGAATAAAATTCCAAGAAAATTCCTATGATGTCCTAAGAAATTATAAGAGATTATGAAATTAAAAGAAGACTCTCAAATGTCCAAGATTTTTCCTAATTCCTTTGATAAGTGGAAAAATCACTAATGAGAAGGGAAATAGCTTTCCTTTTAATTTAATTAATGGAAATTTGATATTTGGATAAAAAGGACATTTTGAAAAGAGAAAAATGAGGAAAATAAATTATGGATCTAATAGAAAATAATTACAGAGGCTAGAGTACTGTAATTATAGAAAAGAAGTTAAACCCAGAGTAAAAGTACACCAATAAAGTGTAGATTAGAGTCTTGCACTTTACTTGGCCTACAATTTGCCATTTGTTATGTCCTAAATAGGGAGTAATTAAAGTTGCCAAATATCAAGCCTTAAGAGGAGGGGATCCTGGCTTCAGAAGCTAATTATATTTGGATTTACTTAATTAAGAAGGAAGTTTCAAGAAGGAGCAAGGAAGTGACACTTGGCAAATCATTAATTGTTGGTGGTTGGGATATTTTGTGCATTTAAATGAGCTCTTCCTCCACCATTTTTCAGATGTGTGGTTCGGCCAAGAGAGGAAAAGATAGAACTTGAAGGGTGAACAAGGAGGAATCAACCACTTTAGATCAAGAAAGCTTGGAGCTAAGGTTAGGAGTTGATATTATGTTGTTCCTTGCTTGATTCTCTTGAGTTTGATGGTTAGAAAGATTATTTCTTGTTTCTCCTTGCTACTGGTCGAAATGTATGATGTGTAGGGGAGAAAGTTTTGTTGTTCACACATGTTAGAACACTTCAAATCTTGGTTGTTCCAAGTGGTTTAAAGTGATTGTATGTTATTTTTAAAGAGATTTCTTTGATGCTTCTCAAAGGTACTGTTCGGCCAAGATCATACCTGGACCCTAGGATGTGTTTTTCAATGTTTTGATGCTTCCATTTTGTTTAAAACGGAAAATGGTGTAGGATAAACCTAAAGAACAAGTGTTGGAAGCATTAGAATCCAAGTTGTAATTTTTGGACAATGAACCCTTTTGGTTCAGCCAAGTTGAAACCAGAAGAAGGAATTTTTTTTCTTCCTAAATCCAAGTGCATATTTGGATTCTACATGAGAAATCATGTAGGAATGAACCAAGAAAGGATTTTATAGCTTAAGGAAACAAAGCTCAAAAATTAAATATCAAAGGTTAAAGCTTTAAAGGGCAAGGGTTTAATTGAGTTTTGTTATTGATTTTTGATATGGTTTAGTTGGTAATGTTGCTGCCCCTTTCATAGTTTGTGATGTTAGGGTTTCTTAATTGTGGAGGAGAGGAAGAAGATCAAAGAATCAAAGAGCATTCACTACTATAGAATGAGAGATACTTGACGCATCATACGTGACAATTATAAAGAAAAAACCATCAAATAAGAGTAAAAATTGGCAGTTTTACAAGAACCGTCAAATATTTATCCAAATACTTGATGGTTCCTTTAAGAACCATCAAGCATTCCTAAGAAATATTTGACGCTTCCTCAATAACCATCAATTTTATAATAATTGACGGTTTTTCAATGGAACCGTCAGGTATTTATTAAGAATACTTGTTGATTTTATTAAAAAGCTGTCAAGTATTGTCCTTTAAAACCCCCTTCTCTGTTCGTTTCACTTGACCTCAGTTTGAAATTTCAAGCGCCCTTCTCCTTCCCAAGCTTTGCCCAGACCTTACAGGCTATAATTCGCCATCCCTACATCTTTTTTAGTTTTTCCCTTTGGTTTTTGTGGTTTGTACTCCACTATTGTTGCTGTCTATGGTGCTCCCCCTTCATTTTTGTGTTGCTGCATTATGTGTCATCCTCTATTGTTGTAGCATACAGCTTCAGGTTGGTAATGTTTCTTCCAAATGCTTTTAGTTGAAACTGAATGATAGGATGAGCAATTATTTTTGCTCCATTATCAAACTATTTCTCTTTTTGTAACATCCCAAATTTTGGCTCATAGATACAAGTAATAACACAAGGAAAGGATGATTACTAAGTCCAATGCAACGAAAGTCCTGGAGATCTCTCAGAAGGAAAAAGAGATTTTTCAAGGGTAAATGTGTAAAACAATATGTTCAGGGACTAAAGAATGACAAACTAGAAACAACTAAGGGCCAGAGGTTATGCCAGCAACTTGCAAGAGATGGTTCCGAATGTTAGTCATAAGGAGGGACCAAATTGCAAAGAAAAGATTCCTAAGCCAAGTAAGGACCTAATTGTAAATAAAAAAAGTTCTAGTTGGCTAATATTCAGAGTTAGCAAAAAGGGCCCAAATGACTTAGAAAAATTCTAGAAAATTGGGAATAGGATCCTAGAGCCAATATAAGGCTAGAAATGATGGAAATACCTAGAAGTCATTCTAGGGTTTTAGACAATTTGAGATAGTAGCTTAAATTGAATTATTCAAGCTATGAGACGGTCTCAAATAATTAGGAAAAACTGGGAAACAATAGTTTAGGAATTTACACAAATTGTAAAATTAATTCTATCCCCAAAAACTGACAAGGTTAGCTTTAATTAAATTTAAAGCCTATTTATACCCTATCCGGGGAAAGTCAAAATAGCTATCTAGAGTTTGAATTTTGGCCCAAGAAAAATTAGAGGAATTTCCTGTGATAAAAGGAAAAAAATGAAACCCAGAGACAGATCAACGGAGTTACGAGCCGATAGAAAGAATTTGAAGAAGGTAACCCTGATTTTCTGAGAAAAGGAGAAAGAAAATATCTAAAGACCATCATGACGGCGCTGAATCGCCAAATGCAATCATGACACCTACGAGTCATCATGCTGAGTCAGTAAAAGATATTTATAGATAGCATAAAAATCAGAACGCAGTACGGGAATATTTTAGACAATTCTTTGTCTACCCATTATAGTGAAATCTCTACTGCACGACTTAGTAAGGTTAAGTAGCCTATCAGTAGAGCTAATTATTTTCATCTATGCTCCTCTAAGATGGCGTCATATATGTACTTAATTAAGATGAGAAAATGGCACCAGAATGTGTCCCAATTGTACCGGGTTAGTCAGGACTCAAGAAAAGTACCCAATACGATGCAGAATGGCAAAATAGGTAGAGGAATGCCTAAGGGTTATATTTTGCACGAATTTTATATTAATTTCCTCCCTATTTTAATGCTAAAATGATGAAAGAATATAGAAGGGACAAGTATAGGATTAGATGGTAAAAGAAGGTATTACGTGTACAGTTGAATGCAAGACACGTGTACAGTCGAATGCAAGACACATGTGCGGTTGGATTAAAGACATGTGGCTTGATGATGTAAGCATGATGTCATCAAGATGAGGTAAGCATGATGTCATAGGACACATGTCATCACAAGATAAAAAGAGAAAATGGATGGTCTAGATCAAGCCACGTATTTCTAAGATCAACGGTCGTGATTCAGTCTTGTTTTCTATAAATAGCTTTCCCCACCCCTTCATTTCGTCTAAGCACAAGGACCCCATGGGGAAGCTCTTGCAAAATGATTTCTAGAGGGAGAAAGAAGAGGGAGAAAGAAAGGGCAAGTGGTCCTAAACCAGATTGAGCTCTAAAACAAGGTATGTGTGTCGTTTTTGATGTAGTTTTCACTATCCTTGTTGTTGTTGAGCTTGGTTATGGATTTTAATGGTTTTTGGGAGCTTGAAATTCTAAGGGGCATGCTGCACAAAATTGATAATGTTAGGAAAAGATGAAATAGATGTTAGAAACATGTTTAAAGGCTTAGAAACAACAAGAATCAAGTGGTTCTGTGTTGATTTTGTAAGAAATCCAACTTTCCCTTAGTTTGTGATTCTGTTCGACCTTGACTATTTTGAATGGTTAGGATTGGATTTTAATTGTTGTGAGCTTGGAAATGGATTCTATATGCAAAGTTATGTAGAAATAGCTTGTGGAAATAATTTTAAGGTTGGAATTAAAACTCAAAAGTTAGAATTCAAAATGTTCAAGAAAGAACAAGTAAGAAATAGGTTTGTGTGTTGGTTCTAATGAATGTTTGGCATTGTGTATGGATGTGTTTAGGACCTTGGAACATCTAAGAGGATATTTAATGGTGTTGACTGAAAATCCATAGGGTTGGAAAGACAAGAGAATCAAAGGAAAAGCAAGAGGAAAGCTATGTTACAAGGTAGTAAACTTACCTATATTGTGTGCTTGATATGTATGCTTGCATGATGTGGTTGTGTTGCCATGATATGACTAAGTTATGATGAAATGTTTGTAAAGTTATGTTTGCAAGTTTATGTTATGCTTTGCTTTAGCATTTTATTATGAAAGCATGAAATGCTTTAGCTTACTTTCAATGGTATTCACATGTTAATGTTTGGGACATTATAACATATCATGCATTTGCATTATGTCTTGCATGCTTAAGGGTAGTGTCTGCTACTGAGATTCCCCGAAATCTCACCCCTCCCTAACCAATCATTTAGGTCAATTAATAATGGGCAATAATGGCATGAGAGGCAAGGAGAAGAAAGTGGAGAATTATTAATGTTAATGAATGATGTTATTATTCAATGTATAATTCTCCTATTATGTAATCTAAGTTATGGATGCTAATGATGCCATGTATTTAATTACAATGTTTATGGGATGAATAGAAATATATGAAGATGATTGGGAAAGTGTAAACCCAATTTATGTATGCCAAAGAAATAGAAAGAATTAAAGTAAAAACATGTTAAGGGATAAAACGTAGGTCATGGAGCAGTGATTTTATAGCTCTAGTTTGACCCATCAAATAAATGAGTTAAGCCACAAGATTTGGTAGACTTATAGTATATATCCCAAGCTTTAAAATGAGAGGTAGATCGCCTCAATTGGATGTGTACACAAGAAGATATGAATTTCCAAATTTAAGGTACAGAATCTGAAAGTTCCAGATTTTACCAAATGAACAGTAATTTTATTGATTAAACTATATGAATTGGGAAAGGATAAGTCTAGTTGGATATTTTTCCCTTAAATATCTTTCAAGGAGTTTTCTGTAAAATTTTAGAGCACCTCAATACAATTTTTATAGAATTAGTTATGAATTTTCAAAATTGGACCTAAAATCTTAATTTAAACAGTGAGTAGTAATCCGAATAGTTATGTTGAAATTTTTAATCCACAGGCTTGTATTTTGACCTGCTTGAACCATAACACAAATGCGTACTCTGAGGGCTTAAAGGTAGGATGTTTCATTGTTCGACTAGGGAGGATGGTTTTTTTTTATTTTCCCATGTTCAGCCAATAAAAAATCAGGATTTTCTTTTTCCTGAGCCAGACTTTCCTTGAATAAAACAGCCCTTTAGTGTTTTTAGGATGTACTTTGATCATCTTGACCTTGTATAACCATATAAATACATTCCTCCTAGAGTAGCTATTAATACAAATAGCAGAAACTCTGTTATAGCCATTTCTGTACATTCATGGCTTAGCAATTGTTCCAAGCCTCTGATTCATCTTTCCCAGAATGAGGTTTTCATGTATGAAGCATCTAGTTTCATGCTTTAATAGCTTCTTCAGCTATTAGAAACAGCCATTTCTAGCCTATAGTCTCGATGAACTGGGCTTTGTTAAGCTTCTTCATCACCTCACTTCTAGGATTGAACAAAACAAGCTGAGCGCAAGGGAAACAAGGATTAAACAAAGTTAACTGAGCATTCAGAAAGTTTAAAGATATTGTTGTAGCATAGTTTCCAAATGGCACTAAATAGAAAGGCTTACTTGCAGCCCTCTCCCATCTACGATCTTCTTTACCTCTTCAACCATACTTATTCCACTTATATCAATGTTCCCAATGGCTGCCATTGTAGATTATTCATGTAGGGAATTGAAAGACGACGCGCAGCGGAAAAATCAACTCGAAATTTTTTTTTTTTTAAAACTTTCAATCCCTTTTCGGATCTACCGATCGCGTTTAAGTCAAGTAGTAAGAAGCATTACCTTTAGGCGTTCGATTCCCTGGTGACTCGATGATTCGGCCGTTCAGGATGCTTCTGCTCTCCTCCTTTGTCGTTCGAAGTCGACAACTCCGGTCGGCTTCCTCTACCGGTATCCACACGAGTAGCCCTCAACCTCGAACGGCGTGCTAGCACCTACGTCCGTCTAGGGTTTTCGAAATCCGTCCTCTCTCCTCTCTTAGGCCGTCTCTTATCTGTTGGTTCTCTCTTGCTTAAACCCTAGCTCCTCATATCAAATATATAGGATGCTATATAGGTTTAATTAATAATATTTAATTTCGAAATTAACTCTAAATTAATTCCGAAATTAATACAATATCAAATATTGCCTAATCAGATAAGAGAACAATTAAATAAATATGGTTTAAATTAAATCCGTCTCACAGATTTAATTCACTTATTTATTTAATAAAGAGATGACGGAATTTATATATTTAATTTATCCTTATAAATTAATATCTCTTATATTTATATATATATACGAATTTATATATATATATACACGTCCACCCTATTTATTCATTGAATCTGGACATATCTTAGATTCAATGAATCTGGACATCATAACTCGTGTCGGGCTATTTTGTGTGCAAACCTGTAGGCCCATATGAAGTTGGCAGTGGGCCATTAACTATAATGACCCACAAGTCGTAAGCGGTCTCTAGCAAGACATCACGACTACCCAAACCATATGAGGATCATTGAACGATGCAACCTTTCATACAACCATATCACGTCCCTTTTGTCTCACGACATTTTGGTCATGGATGAGGCATGGAGAACGTCATCCTCCTATCCATGACCGTTACTTTCTCGATCCCTGAGTAGTCTGAGTATAGAAACGGAACTACCTTTCCATTATAGTATGGCCATACATTTCTCAGACTCACTCATCGAGGGGCCCAGTAATGTCTCTCTACGAATGTGAGGGACAAATTCCATCTTGACCATTCACATTCCTACGCATGAAAAACCACTAAGCCTGAACATAGTCTTTATGATCACTCGGTCAAAAGTGACTTTTGACTAGGTCAAAGCTAAGCGTTTCTCATGTATGAATCCATGATGATCTCAGGTCAAAGGGCACAGTGACATGGTTTGTATATGAGAGAAGCTTATGACTTAACCCATGCAGCTCTCTCATAGCGGGTCGGTCCAACACCTTGTACTCTTACATGTGCCTATGACTTTAATTTATATCTCTATATATCTTTAAAGTCATACTGGTCTTATTTCATCTTTGCTCCCACATAGATGACCGACTAGGGACATTTAGGATAAACCATGAGTTATCCAAGGATAGTCATCACAGTAAACATGCAAATAACATGATAACTTAATTAATAAATTCATAAAGTAACAATGTTCAAAACAGAATGATTGGCCCCTAGGGCACAATTTCCAACAATTCAGTCAGTTAGATTGGGAAACTTGCTCGTTTAATTTTATATGTTTACTCAATTCTCTAGTTTAGTTGAGATTTTGTAATACATTTATGGAGCTAGCTATATGTTTGCTTTTTCCATGCTCTTTTGCCATAAATTCTGTTTTTGTAACTGAAATTGAATTGAGGGCCTATTTTTATGTTTTTCTAAATTATTGAATATCAATTAACTTAGATGTTGTTATTGAAATTGCCTAATGGTTTTCTTCTTAAGTCACTAATCACATTTTCCTCTAAATGATTCATCTTAGTTGGGGACCATGGGCAAGGAATAGATGTCCGCCAATCGTCTATCAAAGGAATATTAGGATGGGGTAGAAGATTTTATTAAGTTTGCGATTGAGTACGCCAATGATCGTAATAGGATTATTTGCCCCTGTATTAAGTGTTGCCTTTTAAAGTGGGTTTCGCCATCCGATTGTGAGAGCTACTTAATTATCAATGGAATCGATCAAAGTTACAAGTATTAGACAAAGCACGGAGAGACAAGAGATATGAGTAATAGTAATTAAGGGCATAGTGAAAGCTGTGGATCATCTAATTTTGACGAGTACCTGTGAAGCTGACCGTCTTGAGGAGATGTCCAATATGATTGAACAGGAACTTGATGATTGTCTTGAAATGTTTGACAGATTGAAGTGTGATGCTAAGACACCTCTATATGAAGGTTGTACCGATTTCAGAAAATTGTCTATAGTGTTGAAACTGTATAATTTGAACGCAAGAAATGGGTAGAGCAACACAAGCTTCACAGAACCACTGTTACTTGTTAAACAAATGCTACCAAAAGAAAATGAGCTTCCAAGCAGAATGTATGACACAAAGCAAGTGTTGCGCTCTATCAGCCTCAGCTATGAGAAGATACATGCTTGCCCCCAATGATTGCATTTCATTTAGGAAGGAGTATAAGTTACTAACCAAGTGTCCTAAGTGTAATGCATCATGCTACCAAAAGAATGGGAAGAGCCTGAAAAAGGCATTATGGTATTTTCCCATTGAGCCAAGATTCAGACACTTGTATAGTAATATAAAAGATGTGAGAAATTTAAGGTGGCATGTGGATGAAAGGATTAAAGATGGCATGCTTCAGCATCCTACTAATTCTCCAGAATGGAAGAAGTTTGATATTGAGTATTCTGAATTTAGGGAAGAAGATATAAATCTATGCCTTGCATTAGCTACCAATGGGATGAACCCATATGGGATGTAAAGCAGCATCCATAGCAAATGGCCAGTGATTTTGTTTATATATAACCTTCCTCCATTGCTATGCATGAAACGCAAGTATTCAATGATGTTTATGATAATCTCTAGGCCAAAGCAACTAGGAAGTGACATAGATATATATCTAGCTCCATTAATTGAAGACTTGAAAGTATTATGGGAGAATGGAGTTGGTGTATATGATGCAAATAAGGAAGAAACATTCAAGTTGAGAACTACGTTATTTGGCACAATTAATGACTTCCCTGTGTATGGCAATCTCTTAGGGCATAGCATTAAAGGGCAACTTGGTTGTCCCATTTGTGAAGAGAGCACAGATTCTATAAGGTTGAAGTATGGAATGAAAAATTCATACATAGGACATCATAGATGGTTGCATTATGATCATCCTTACCGATGATTTAAAACATATTTCAATGGGAATTCATAAGAAAGTAAGGCACCTATACCGTTGACTGGGAAGGATGTATTTCAAAAGATGAAAGATATAGATTGTGAATTTGGAAAACCTTTCGCGAGGCATGTTGGGACAAGTGGGTGGAAGAAGATGTCAATTTTCTTTATGTTGTCGTATCAGATAACCCTGAATCTGAGACATTTTCTTGATGCTATACATATTGAGAAAAATATACGTGAAACTTTGTTTGGTACCTTACTCCATATTGCCGGGAAGACTAAAGATGGCATAAATGTGAGGCTAGACATGGTTGAGATGGGGATAAGAGAGGAATTGGCACCAGAGGATAAGGAAACTTGTACATTTCTTCATCCGGCAGTTCACACACTTTCTAGAAAAGAGAAACGTAGCTTTTATGAGTTTCTTGCTGTGGTAAAAGTATCGAAAGGTTACTCTTCTAACATTAATAACCTTGTTTCAATGAAGGATTTGAAGTTAAAAGGTTTAAAATCTCATAACTGCCATATCTTGATGGAAAACTTTATTCTAGTAGCAATACGACCTATTCTATCTGATAAGGTGTGAGTTACGATCACAAAGTTATGTTTCTTCTTTAAGTCTCTTTGCAACAAAGTGATTAATCCCAGTAAATTGCCAAGACTACAAACCCGAATCATAGTTACATTATGCGAACTTGAAATGTATTTTCCTTTGGTCTTTTTGGACATCATGGTCCATTTAACTGTCCACTTAGTTAGAGAGGTCCAACTATGTGGCCTAATGTATTTAAGATGGATGTATCTAGTTGAGCGTTACATGAAAATATTGAAAGGGTATGTGAAAAATCAAAGTCGATTAGACGGTTGCATCATAGAATAATATATTTGTGAAGAGGCCACTGAATTTTGTACCCATTACTTAAAAATACAAGTGATATTGGGGTTCCAATGTCTTGTCATGAGGGAAGAACGAATGGAGAAGGGATTATGGGAAAGAAAGTTTTAACTATTTCAAACCAACAGTAGGAGCAAGCACATTTATATGTAATGCGCAACGCAGAAGAGATTGAGGACTATGTGGATAAGCATATTAATGAGCTAAAGAAGAATAATCCCAATAAACTTGAAAGTTGGTACACCAAAACACACAATAAACAATTTACAACATGGTTGAGAGAGCACGTGCATGCAAGTATAATATCAATCCTAATTCAATTTCAAAGAAATTAAAGTTATTGGCAGATGGACTGAGCAAACATGTGATTTCTTTCATAAGCTACCTTATCAATGGGTTTACTTTCTATACTAAAGAGCAAGATGATTGGAGTAAACAGTAAAATAGTGGCGTAACTCTTGTAGCTAATATGATGCATATATCAAGTGCCAAAGATAAAAATCCAATCTATGCACCTATGTCATACTTTGGCATGATTGAGGATATTTGGGAGTTGGATTACATTGAATTCAGAGTTTTGGTATTTGGTTGCAAGTAGGTGGACATAATAATGCATTGAGACTTGATGACTTAGGATTCATACAATTGAATTTGAATAAGGAAGGATACAAGGAAGAGCCTTTCATTTTGGCTTCTCAAGCTACACAAGCTTTCTATGTCCCAGATCCAACTACTAAAGCATGGTCTATTGTTTTGTTGACCAATAAAATGAATGAAGAGACGGGGTTTGAAGACAATGTAGTTGAAGATGATCCATTTCAAGGGATATCACTTGAATCTCATTTAACTGAAGATGAATCCATGTACGTCAGGCATAATCACAATGACGGAATATGGATTTCAAAGGGGGGAAAGTGTTTCACAAGAAGATCAAAACAATTCAAACCAAGGAGAATATATAAAAACCTAAGAGTAGAAAAAGGAAAAGATTTACTTAAACATGTATGTAAATTCTCTTATTATTCTTGACAGAAAACTTTATTTGTTTTAATTTTGTTTAAGTCAATTTTGTTATTAATAACTTTATTTTTATTTAATAGGTTTTGATTCATTTTGTTTAATTGAATTTCATTGTAGATGGCAGATGATAGTGGATCAAGCATTGATGATCCTTCTCAGCCCTAGGATGCCTCTGACCAAGAGAGATAGCTACAGGAAGAGGCAGAACGCCTACAGAGGAGGCTTTGTGTCATGCAAGAGGTGGTCAAAGCTCAGACGGAAGGAAAGAAATTTGTCGTACAGTGGAATAAGAAAGGACAAGCTGTATAGTCAAATAAATTTATCCACTACATTGGGGTAGTAGCAAAAGCACCATGCCCATTATAGTGCAGCACTGGAGTGTTAGAATTACGGTTTTAATGATAACAAGTTAAGGAATATGTGTTGATCGATCACCTGATCGATCAAGGGATTATCGATAGCTTGATAGATGATGTGTTGATCGATCATTGTTAACTCAGTTATGTATAAAAGTCTGTAAAAAATTATCAATCAATTAATCGATAATCATATGATCGAATAATTGTCAGATAATGGGACACCAGCCTGGTAAGCATTTATTGATCACATGATCAATAAATAGATCATCGATAAGGAGACAGATAAATGGTAAAGCGCTCTACTCACTTTGCGTTTTGTCTCAACCAACATTTATCGACCACTCTATCGATCAGTGATTTTTTGATAATGTGATCGAACATTGCTTTATAACCCACTCAATATGCAGGCTATTATCCTAGTGGCTTATCAATCACTTGACCGATCAATGAATTATCGATCAAATGACTGATTATCAGTATCTTATCTTTAAATCATAGTTTTTCTATCAACTGATCGATAATCCAATTATTGATAACATGATCGATCACTCATTTACATGTATGCTCTTTTTTTTTACATAATGTGATCGATAAATCAGTTCCTTGTCTTTACAGGACTAAGTTTCTTTGTTCTATTTTATCGATCACGTGATCAATCATTTTGTAATCGATCATCTATTTGATAATTTATAGTCTGTGTTTTCACTGAGTATATTTTTCTCTATCGTTTATCGATAAGTTTATCGATCATCCATTTATCGATAAAGTGTTTGATCATTATTCCTTGAAAATCTATTTCCATATCACTCTGTTTATCAATAGCCTGATCGATCAATAAGTGTTCGATCACTTGTTCGATCATGGACTGATCTCAATAAAACTTCAACTAGTTGTGATGATTCTCAAAATATGTTGTCTATTTCATTCAAGCTTTTCTCAGCCTTTATGTTTGTCTTAATTCTCTATTTAAAAGGATTCGGAATCAAAAGACACCTTGAGCTTCCTTTTCTCTGCATACCTTTATGAAGTTACTGTTTCCTTTTATCGATCACTTGATCGATAAATCAATAATCCATCACTTGATCGATAAACATAGTTACCTATGTCAAAAGTTCTCACTCTGAATAATCAATAACTTGATCAATCAACTAGTCATCGATCAACCAGTCATCGATCATTATTTCGATCAAGGATGTCCAGTTATTGCTCAAAACATTTAGCAATTGATTGATTCTACTTTTAAACTATGAATATTCATCTTATCATTTGCTCGGTCTTATCTAAGTCTTACTCTATAAAGAGAAACTTATTGAATTAAAAGTACTATTGTAGATTACAAAGAAGAACTCAACGATTCTCCAATAGCTGCTTAGTAGCCTTTAACCTACCATGTCAGAAACATTAATGGCGAGAACTGTTGCAACTGGGAAAATACGCAACCATACTCTCAACGGCTAGAAGCTCTTCCATCATACAGTTATTAAACTACCTCAACTATAAAAGGCACGAAGAAGCGTTAAATAAACAGATTGAATACGCGAGCTACCCTCTGCTAATTATTTACTGTTACATTCAATACTCTGTTCTAGCATATACTGAGCTTCAGTGTTTCTCATTTAATTACTCTGTGAGAGAGTCTGTATCTATCATCGTAAATCACGTTCTGTGTGAAATTCAAGAGTGTGGACTCTTGAGAGGGATTGTAACCTTACAGGTAGTAAAGGGGAGTGATTGAGCGAATCAATTACTGTACTGCGACACCAAGAGCACGATTAATCTTGGAACATAGTGGAATACTCAGAGGTGTTCTAAGGACTGCACGTAGCTCAAGTGGTTGAGACCGAACCAGTATAAATTCTTTGTTCTCTTCCTTCGATGAAATCTCTCTAACTCACACTCTCTATTTCTATTAGCTTATTGTTTTAATTTTGCAAAATTTTTATAACTCACCCAATTCAACCCCCTCTTGGGTAAGACTGCCAATAACAGAATTAAGTAATTTTATGTTGAAATTGGTTGAATTTCATGATAACGTTATTTAAGGGGACTATTCGGCCAAGGAAAGTTCTTGGTGTTAGGGTTGGATTTTTATGATTTTGATGCATCCAATGTGTTTAGAATGAAAAATTATGTGGGGGTAAAGATGAAAAAGCAAGTTTGGAAGTATTAAAATTGAAAATGGAAGTTTTAGACCATAAAGGCATACCTTTCGGCCAAATGGAATTCAAAAGGACAGAGTTGGATTTTGTTAAATTCAAGCTCATATTTGGATTTCTCATAAAAAAATTGAGTGGGAAATGATCAAGAGAATGATTTTAGAAATCAAGATTAAGAAAATAGAAAGTCAGGGTTAAATAGGAATCAAGCTTGAAAGTTAGAGTTGTTAATTGATATGTTAATGTGATTAGGGCCATGTGACATCAAGAAAAATGGATGGGAAAGATTGATGAAGCAACCTTAATGGTTGAAAGCAAAGGGAGCAAGAAGAAGTAAAGAGAAAGTTTAAAGGCACAAGGTAGCAAACTTTACCCTCCTCTTATGTGCTTGTTATTTGCTTGCATGTATGGCATGTTTGTATATATGTGATTTCATGAACTCTTGCATTGTGAATGAGAATATGTCAAAGTATGCCATAGGCCTATGTATTTTATGATAAATGCATGATGATTTTCAAACATGTCATTATGTTATAAAGATATTAAGTTGTAAGTATGTTGTGAATGCTAAGCTTGCCATATTTGTTTGGGTAGTTATTGTTTGATACTAAGATTCTCTCAAATCTCACCCTCCCTTAACCAATTCTAATAGGTGTTAACGACCAAGCAAAAGGATGCATGAAGTGGAAGCAAGGAAAGAGAAAAAGAATTGAGGAAATTGTATTATATTATATAATTTGTGTTAGATGTAACATTTTGATGAAAACAAAATAAGTAGTTAGGTTTCTCTGCATAAATGTTAAATTGTTATTAGATCATGTGTTGGATCATTGGGTTGATTGAACAGGTGTTAGATAAATGAATGAATATCTATGAGTTTGAATACTATTAAGCTTTATCAATCACGTATCACATAACTACTATTCTAAAAAACCTGTTAGATAAACATATTGTTCGATCACCTTATTGATCATTGGTAAACTTGCTTATATATGATTAATGTCAGGAAATTATCGATCACTTGATTGATAATTCAAATGTTCAATAACCTATCAGATAAAACTGCTTAGCTTATCACTATTGACAAGTTTTTATCAATGACCTTAGGGATAAATGAGATTATCGATCACATGACAAATAATTGGAAAGTTCTTTCAAACCATATCTATGTAGAACACATTTGGAGTTATCTATCACCTTATCGATAATCATACTTATCAATAACTTGTTTTAAAACTATCTAAGTTTGTCTTATTACACTGTTCGATAAGTTGTTCAATCAAGTTTCTTTGAGTCTTACCCAACTTCAAGTTTTATTTGGTCAATTATCAATCACTTTATCGATAATCACAATTATCGATCATCTAATCAATAAATGCACTTATTGATCTTTTTATCAATTAATGTCACACTTTTCCTATCTCGCCCTATCTAAGTATTTCAGATAGCTTTTCAGAAGACATGTTCGATCAAATCCTTATCGATAATATTTTAGGCAACCCCTATTCCTTACCTACAACTGGTTTCCTATTTTCTCCAAGTACATTACATTGCACATTTGGAATCTAAAGACACAAAGAAGAAAATCCTTGTTTTGGAACCTTTTAAGTCAATAAGATGAGGATTACACTGCCTTTCTAACCAGCATAAAAAAAGGCAGAAAAATGAAAAGGGAAACAGCCAGCCACCAGTGCCTCAAAAGGACAAGATGAGGCTTAGTCTTTTGCAGATCCAACCTAGACCTCTATACCCTCATTCTCTGGAGCTTCTATCCGAAGATCATTTCAAAGTGAACTTCAAGCTTTTGAGGGCAGATTGTATAATACTGCTAAGAAATATAGAGAAATATTTGACAAAAAGTTTGAAGGACTCTATAAGATTCTTGACCTTCACAGACAAGCCATGGCAGTTCTGGAAAAGGAAGTTACCTTAAGATTTGATGTCATTAACAAGGAGATTCTGAATGTTAAGAGACCATCTCACTCTCATCCAACTTCTTTGGCACTTCCTTCTCGTATAAGGACCTCTTCACTCATCCAACTGCACCACCCTCCACTAAACCTGAACCCACTTCAATTCCTTCTCCAAGTCCTCTCACCACTACACCTACCTCTCCTTCTTCATCCTCAACCACTATTCCTACCCCTACATCTCTTGCTATCATTTCTATATCTCATTCTCAACCTCTCCTACCTATCTCTCAAGATCTCTTTCCAATTTCTCAGCTACCTCCTCTTCCCATTCCTTCTATATTACCTCCTCTTCTTATTCCTTCTACCCCATCTGATACTGACTAAAAGGGAGAGAAGGATGTAGACTTGGATTAGTACATCTGGATTCATTTTTAGTGTTATACGTGTTTTAAGTTTCTGTTAATGACTAATGGCTCTTGACTCCTAACTCTTTTTTATATTTGAATTATTAGTTAATAGTTTACATTTATCTGCTTTTTATCTATCTTTGTTAATGATTCTGCGATTTTTGGCAATTGATTAATTCTATGTACTAGCAATTGATTAATTTTGTTATTTAAGTTCTTTTTATATCTTCTATTTTGTCATCATCAAAAAGAGGGAGAATGTTAGATTTAAGGTTGTTATGATAACAAAATAAGTAGTTAAGTTTCTTTGCATAAACGTTAAGTTGTTATTCGATCATGTGTTGGATCATTGGGTTGATCAAACATGTATTAGACAAATGAATGAATATCTATGAGTTTAAATACTATTAAGCTTTATTGATAACATGTCACATAACTACTGTTCTAGAAAACCTGTTAGATAAACGTATTGTTCGATCACCTTATCAATCATTGGTAAACTTACTTGTATATGATTAATTTTAGGAAATTATCAATCATTTGATCGATAATTCAAACGTTCGATAAGCTATTAGGTAAAAAGGGTTAACTTATCACTATTGACAAGTTTTTATAGATGAACTTAGGAATAAATGAGGTCATCAATCACATGACAAATAATTGGTAAGTTCCTTCAAACCATATCTATTTAGAACACATTTGGAGTTATCTATCACCTTATCAATAATCATACTTATTGATAACTTGTTCTACAACTATCTAAGTTTGTCTTGCTCCCTTGTTTGATAAGTTGTTTGATCAAGTTTCTCTCAGTCTTACTCAGCTTCAAGTTTTATTCGATCATTTATCAATAAGCTATTTGATAAAGTAGATTATTGATCACCTGTTCTATAAAGTACAAACACTTTGTTCTTAAACTGTCCTTCACGATACTCTTCAGAAAGCATGATATTATCTTGTCTTTAAGCTTTTAAGGCCTTCATCAATTATCTTCTATTCTTATAAGAAGTGAGAAGGCACTTGTTTCAAGAAACAAGCTTTTCAACTAATTTCAGATGAATTATCTTCATAAAATCACTTTGACTATATTTTACTATTTATCGATAACCTGTTCCATAAAGTGTTTGATCTATAATGACTTTGATAAGTGAGTCTACGTTTAAGAATTCCTTCTTTTCAATTAACCGATAACTTTATCGATTAAGGGCTTATCGATTAGGTCTTCGATAATTTGATCGTCTGGTTGCTTGATCTCTAATTTATGATTTTCACGTCTTGTATTAAAGTTCGAAGATCATCACCTATTCTATTGTTCACTTTTATTCCTTCTTGGATGAATCTTATTTCTCTACCAAGACACTTGTGCATGTTACAAAGCTCAATGGTTATATTATAAGCTCAAGTTATTGTGTCAAAAGTGAATTTATTACAACATCCGTTGCAATTACGAACACATGCAAGCGATATCCCAACATTTACAAGCTATTGTGTCTAACGGAAACTTGAAAGACTCTAACTATAAATGGCGCAAAGAGCATTGAATGAAGTAGTGAATGAACTGAGCTACCAACTGTTAAAATTAATCTTTGCATTCAATACTCTGTTTTCTATACTAAGCTTCAATGTTTATCCCACACACTCTTAAGAGAGAGTTTGTAAATCATTTATTGCTTTCAAAGAGTGACTCAAGAATCTAGGATTCTTGAGGGGATTGTAACCTTACGGGAAGTAGGGGGAGTAATTGAGAGTAAGCTCAATTGCTGTATTGTGGCACCAAGAACCTATTGAATCTTGGGGTTTAGTGAAAACTCATAGATGCTCTGAGGATTGGGGTAGGTCAAGTGGTTGTGACTAAACCAGTATAAATTCCTACATGTTCTATTTCTATTCATCTTCAGTGAAATCCTTCTAAACTTGCTTCCTTTGCATTATTCAATTATTTGCTTTATAAAGTCAAATTTTTATATCACCTAATTCACCCCCTCTTGGGTGAAACTGCCACTAACAATTTGTATGCCAATGTATGATATAAATGTGCCACTGATGTTATAAGATGTTAAATAATGGTAATGCCATGTATAATTGTCTATGATGATGTATGGGAATGGTTAGTATATGGATAAAATGATAATATGTATGGAAAGAAATAATTATGAATTGTTAATGTAAGTAAGGGGGTAAATTATCCCTAAATGAGTCATGAAATAGTGATTGAGTTACACAGAGGAAAATGATTAAATCTGCTGGTGAAATTTGGTGAGCATCTATATCACATCCTAAGCTTTAAAAAAAAAGTGATATATTACTTAAATTGGATGTGTGCTAAAAGTTGTGGTTGCTCAAAATTAGGACAGAGAATCTAGAAAATACTGTTTTGACCAAATAAACAGTAAAGTTTATGTAATTAATTGTATCGGTTGGCAAGGGTTAGGTCCATATTTATATTTTTTCTTTATAGAGAATTGAAAGAGCTTGAAATAGAATGTTGAACCACCTCAATACGATTTTTTTATAATTAGTTATGAGTTTTCAAAATTGGACCAAAAATATGAAATTAACTAGTGAATAGTAACCCAAAAAATTAAATACAAGTTTTTAATCTAGCGGCTTGTTTCGTCATCTGCTTGAACCGTAATACTTTTGAACACGCATTAAAAAGGGTTTACAGAAGGATGTTTCATAATATACTCTAGACCATTTAAAATTTGATATGAATGGTTTAGATTTGGAAGTTTTAATATGCAATTTTTTTCAATGATAAATCGCTAGTTATAAGATTATCTTTCTTTAAAAAAATTCTGCGTCTATTAAAATAAAAAATAACAATATGTAAAAAGTTTAAATTAAATCTGGATCATCCAAAATCAATCTGAATGATCCAAACTAAAATGAGCACTCCATGCTTATAATTGTGATAAGCATCAAATGTTCTCCCCATATAAGAAGCCCTAAATACTAAAATACATTCCTCTCATCTATTTATAAGTTATTCCTAAGATGTTTTACACAAATAAAAAAATTTTAAACTTTGTTAACTATGTATTAAAATTTAACAACTTTCTAACTTTATTCCTATTTAATCTACATTATTTCTCATGAAAATAAAGTCAACATGATAATAAATAAAGGTTAAAATTGTATATTCATATAAAAAACTTCTCCCTTTACTTTATAAATATGACTACATGAGTATATGCTGAAAAGGTTTAAATGCATTGATAACAACCCCATAATAATTATTTCTCCAATCTTAAATATAAGATTCTTTTTAAAGTGTAAATTATATTACAAAAAGAATTTTATATTTAGGACTGGAGGAGTGTTGTTAATTCATTTCCTATTAAATTTTGGTAACAAATATAGACACCACACAAAAATAAGTAAGAACTTAAATGCGTACAAGTGGTCATAAATGTTAGTTTTTTCATAAGTCACTTTTCACATGAAGACGAACCGAGTTTCTAGCTCCAACATGGGGAGAGGACTCAAGCAAGTCAAAACTCTGACAAGAGCCAATTGGAAAATGACCTGCTTCATTTTATATTTCGGACAATACACCCGGTCTGATTTTAAATGTTTTTAATAATGAAGTGAAATGCCTTAATTACATGACTGCATAATTTGGACCAATATATAATACTAGCTTCCTCCATCCCTTTTTATAAAAAAAAAATATACCTAAATCACATAAATCAAAAATTAGTTAAAATTAATTAAAGACAATAAAAATATATATGTAATAGTTGTAAGTTTTTTTTAAAAAAATACTCTGATTACTCAGGAGGAAAGAGAATAAGTGAGAGAATAAAAAATTATTAAAATAAAGAGAATTATAAAAGAAAAAGGATGTGTGATGGAGAGAGATGAATAAATAATATTTTGAGAAATAATATAATAAATATATTAAGTGTTAAAATAAATAATCAAGTGCAGGTAAAACTAGGCAAAAAATTTTAAGACATCTTACAAATGTTTCTTATAAAAAGAAATAAGATAAAAATAATAGGTGTTTCTTATAAAAAGACATAATTGGAGAAGAAGTGCAAGAGAATGAGTTAACAGGTGAAATGGTTGCGGATCAAGTTAAACCATAATAATACACACAAGGAATAACAAATAATAGACCTATAGCAGAAGTATGTTATATATTGTGCTCATCGGTTTCACACCCTATTTTTAAACTGATTCATTTCTTATACATATTTCACAAACCATAAGGATCGTCATGTTTTCTCCCTTTATTTTAAAAAATAATACTCCCTCCAATCTCTCTCCTTTTATTTGGTCTTGAATACTCCTCTTTCCTATTTAGAAATAACTTCCAGTATGTTTTACTTAGACTAAGAAAAATTTTAAACTTCATTAACTCTTATTTAAAATTTAATAACTTTTTAACTTTATCCCTATTTAATATACATTATACATGTAAACAAAGTCAATACAATAATAAATTAGGGGTAAAATTATTCATCCATACAAAAAATTTGTCTCAATACCTTATAAATATGATCAAAAAATGTCTTCTCTCTCTGCCCTATAAATAGAATTAGAAAAGCATTATGGTCATGATCAATTTTGTCTCTTATATTTGTTATTTTTCTAAATTAATTTACCTTACTAATAAACTTATATACAATTTTGATTTTTTCCCCGCAAAATTTGTGTTATATAATATATATATATATATATATTAGATTTGATATTTGAGATTATTTTATTTTTCATATTTCAAATTTAAGACATTGAATTATTTCAAAATACATGTCGATGTTTTTCACAGCTAGAAACGGCCATGTGGATCATTTTTTTTTCAATTAAAAAATTCGCATTGCAGGAAAAGTAGTCCCCATAGCGTGCTAAGTCTAGTTGTTTATTTCGGCTAATGAAATATAGACATGCTTAATTTCGTACCACTCTGGGTTGAAGAAATGGTAAAAAAAATACTACCTTCTATGCTTAAAATAAAAATTAACTAAATATTTAATTTTGATTCACTTTATCTCTAATATTTATTCTTTTTTTCTCAAATGATCTTTACGATGATTGCTCATATAAGGAGTTACTATTAAAGATAATTCAAATACACATGATTAATAAGAATATTTTAGGAAAAAACAACATACATTTATTACAAATAACTAACTTGAATAATTTTCTTAATAACCACCAATTAATTATATAGCTTTTATATTAAGTACTGGGGGTAACATAATATTTTAACATCCTATACCCATTATTCTTCTTTTTTTCTAATGCAACATTTTTTATGGAAATTATTAAATTAAAAAACATAAAATTCTCTCCTATTCAAAGAATTTGTTCTTAGATATTTTATATTTGAGATTTAAGATTATTTATTTTACGTACGTCAAGTTTAAAATTTTGAATTATCTTTTAACCTCCTACTTATTATCTCTACATATATTTCATTATCTCTGTATATTTTCCCTCCCATGTGGCTTTTTTTTTTTTGTTGAGGTATCAAATCAAAAGAAATCCTATTTTGCGTTCCATAAGAATTATCAAATTAAAAACACAATTTAAAATTCTTCAGGTGTTATAAATAAAGAAAAAATAGAGAAGAATCATATAAAGGAAGAGATGATCAACAAAAGAAAATATTTCTCATTCCATTCAAGAGTGCTCAATACATTATACATGGCCTCTATTTATAGGCACAACTTTACATCTTTGATAAAATCTACATATTACATAATAATAGGAGATAATTATGGGATATAGAGATAATGGGAGATATTAGAAATTATAGGAGATATAGGAGATAACGAGAGAGATATGGACATTCACAAAGATATTATTATATTCATAACACTCCCCCTTAGATGTCTAATATATATGAATGTGCTTCATTAAAAAACTTTAACTTGGAAAAACCCTTTGGGAGAAAAACCTAACAAAAGAAAAAGATTACATCATCCATTGTTGCACTATGCAATACTATCTCATTAAAAACTTTGCTAGGAAAACTTAATGGGACAAAACCATAGACAAAAAAAAAAAGAGTACAACTCGTATCAACTCTCCTTCTTAGCAACATCAGTTGACAACTTCGAGCCTGCAAAGTCTAATATAATGAACAAGCCTTCTAAATACTGTAGTATGATAAAAACGTCAAATATAAATTTTATAATCTTCTGAAAATTATGAGACAAATAGTCCTTTTATGGTTTACCCACATGTGGATCATACTGTGATCCCTCAACATAAGGATCAAATGGAAATGCTTATCTACATAGTCAATAAGATTAGTCGTGGGTATTTACAGATATCTACAATACCCTTTAAGTAATTAAGAATGTTCTTAACTTTACTCCATAGTCTTTAAATTGGTGATGAAATATATCATGCTAACTGGCAAATGATATATTGGGTTTTGTATGGCTAGATAGATACATATGTGCTCTAGTGACACTAAAATAGGGTACTTCTAGACTGAGAATTTTCATTATTTTCTAGATGTCTAAATGGATCTTTAGTCCACATTTAAAGATCTTATAGCTATCAAAGCGCACAATAGATGTGGCTTGATTATCCACATAATATATGTTACTTATCCATATTTATTATCTCCATAGCTTTCATTTCAAATTCTTTCTTTAAGTAATTCGCAGCTTTTAAAAACTCATCAGCAATTTTGATGCTATCATTATTAATAGTATTGATAAAAAACTCATTTTGAATTTTTTCACAAATAGATAAATTGGAATATGTTTACATAATTCCTTTAGTTAATATTAACCACATATGCCTCATATAGAGATTTAATTGAGTAATGTTCTTGAGAATATAATTGTATACTTCTAGAAACTTGAATTCTTCACGGATTCTCATACATTATTATCCAGATCTATTCATGTATTGGATCATTTGAATTTACATAAGAATTTAAATCCTTCTGGGATTTACATATAGTTTTACTATATAGTGAGTCACTATATTTTCTAAACATATATGAGATATTTTTATATATTATCAAACTGTCAGATTGATAAGATACATAAAAGTTTTAATCCACCACAAGATTGTATTTCTCTTTTCTTGTACAAACGCCCATTACACTTCAAATGCTTAGGCTAGAGATACACAAATTCCATGTTATAATTTTACTTCTTTCTTTTCTGTTGCCAACCATTTTTCTGTCTATATGTCATGACAGATTTATATATAAAATCCTCATTTGATCATGTAATATCATCAATAAAATTATTGTTGACAATTTTATTTCTTTATCAGTTCTTTTTTCTTTTATGACATAACATATCGAGATCTCGTTATTGCTTTCAAACTCTTAAGCCTTTTTAAGGGTCAAATAGTTATGTCATAACCTCTTTTGTAATTCATGCCTCCTTAATATGGTCATCATGATCATTTGCTCCTTTTTCTTTTCTTTTGAAACTGGTCATACTCTCATGCTTTTAGCATGTCTTAAAAATAGGAGCACTTTTAGCTGGAATATAAGAATTAAGAATTTTCATTTGAATTAGTAATTACATCTAGCAGATATTAGTAATATTTTATGAATGCAATACTTTATGAACTTCTATTTCATACTACTATATTTGAGGATCTACATTTGATAGTGAAAATACATTCTATGTGTTCTCTTTTTCAGCTGCACATTTTCTCCCCCTTATATTAGGAACATGCAATGTAGGTCTCCCAAATACATAAGTTTCCTTTAGAAACATTATTTTGTTTCATTTAGAGACAAACAAGAATAAAGAGATTCTTATCCAACAGCGATCGCAACTTACTTTTAATATCCATTTATGTGCATTATTGCGATAGAATAATAGATATTGCACATTCTAAGATGAAAAATATCTGACTCCTGACCAAAAGCTAATTATAATGAGAGAATTCATAATACATTGTTAGCTTGATACATTTATATGCAAAAATATGTAAAATCAATCATCTCAACAGTCAAACAAGAATTCTGTTCTCATAAACTCTAGTCTCGCTACTTATGGAGGCTTTTACTAAGCATATAATCATTAGTAACGTGAAAAACAATCACTAGCAATCTCAATGAGAATCATATTGATTTCATAATCAGGAACTTATGTACTCAATATAATTAATTATTTGAACATATTTGCAAATTTCAGGTTGCAAGCTGATCATGAACACCTATGACCATTTTATAGATGCATCTTTCACTTATAAAGTATTACTTTGGTCCACATGGTGTCTAAATGGACCCATATATAAACATGATATAATATAAATCTGCACAGATCCGATTTTGAGCACATCTAGTGATTTCTCTTAGTTTTTTTTTTTATGAATAAACAGCACATAAAAATTCTTGAATTATATATCGTTTTTAAAGATTCTTCTAGTCTTTAATAAATGACAATACACATTTTTCATAATATTTTGTATCATTATGATCCGGGATGATCTGATTGGTCATACCAAACTATAAATGCATATGCTTTTGGTTTATTATAAAATTATTCTTAATTATTTGTAAACTTCTTATTACCATGTCATATTATTTATTTTTCACCTTAATACTTCACAAGGAATATGTTATCAATTGTGGATTTTATGTTTGGGATAATAAATCATGATATAGCTCTTCTAAAGCCTTATTTTTCATCTTTTACCCAATGGTAGAAACTTGTGTACTCATGGGGGGTTGAGTGTGTCACATCCCAAAAATTTGCTTCTAGCTATAAGGGATCAAAAATTGGGATGAGGGTCAATGAAGGAACTAGACAGAGAGACGAAACAACTTTTGATGTGAAATCTCAATAAGGTCTAGATTAGCATTTTCATAATTATTGGTCTAAGAAGGGCAAAAAGGAAAAATTTGAGAAAATTCCAGAAAATCCCTAAAAAATGGCAAAAGTGTAGAGTAGAGGTTCAGGCAGTTAAATTAATAATGATCCTTCTTAGAATCAAAACTATATAGCTTCAGGCAGTTTAATTAATAAAAAATTAAAGATACATGGCATCTAGCCATTTAATTTCAAAATAAAAAAATAAAAAATATATATCTTCTAACCATAAGATAGAAATTTGTAAGTTATATGGCTTCTAGCCAATTAATAAAATAACAAAAGATCAAATATATATGACTTCTGGCTATGAGATACAAAACCCAATTATATGACTGCAAGCCATTTAATAAGATATAAAAAAAATTAAACATATATGGCTTTGGCCATAAAATAGAAAATTCAAGGTATATGGCTTTTTGCCATTTAATAAGATAACAAAAGGTCAAATATATATGGCTTCTGGTCATAAGATAGAAAACCAAAGTTATATGGCTACTAGCCATTTAATAAAATAAAAAAATTAAATATATATGGTTTCTGGCCATAAAATAGAAAATCCAAATTATATGGCTTCTAACCATTTAATAGGATAAAAAAATCAAATATATATGGCTTCTGGCCATAAGATAGAAAATCAAAGTTATATAGCACTTAGTCATTTAATAAGATAAAGAAATATTAAATATATATATGGCTTCTTGCCATAAAATAGAAAGTCCAAATTATATGGCTTCTAGCCATTTAATAAGATTAAAAAATAGAATATATAGCGCTTCTAGCCATAAGAGAAAAAATTATACCTAAATGACTTCTAGTTATTTAATAAGATAAAATATCAAATATATATGGTTTCAAGCCATTTAATAAAATAGAGAATTATATATATATATATATATATGTATATGTATATGTACATGGTTTCTAGCCATAAGATAAAAAATCAAAATTGTATGGCTTCTGACTATAACATAGAAAATCAAACTATATGGCTTCTAGCCATTTAATTTGAAAAGAATAGAAAATTATAGTTATATGGCTTTTGGCCATTTAATCTCAATGAGATGAAAACTTAGAATTATATAGCTTTTAGCCATTTAACTTTAGATGGTAATGAAAACTTAGAATTATATGACTTTTGGCCATTTAACTTTAGATAGTAACTCTTTAAGGATACTGCTAGTATCCATTGGAACTTCGGGTTCCATCAAAATAGTGACATCAGGTCATTAAGAAATAGAGGAGAAAAATCCTCTCATCATAATTAGTTTGAAAGGTATAATATCTATATCAAAATTAAATTGTAGCACTAAAATGTAAAGAAAAATCTCCAATCTTAGTCATGGAACGTGATATATAAAACAACAGTAAAAGATTTTTAATTCCATATAATGACTCAGATTATCACAGAATATCAATTACAAATACGAATGTTTCAAAACACTATAGATATAATGTTTAAGATATTTTGATTCGAATAAAACAAACGATACTTTAAAATACGCATATATATATATAGGTGATACTCTAAAGTTATGCTAAGGATCAAAGGTATATCACATGTACCTTTGTTAGAGCTTCGTGCTGATAACGTGTTATAAATAAAGAAAAAATAGAGAAGAATCATATAAAGGAAAAGAGGATCAACAAGAAAGTCCCATTCCATCCAAGAGTGCTTAATACATTATACATTGCCTCTATTTATAGGCACAACTTTGCATCTTTGATAAAATCTGCAGATTACATAATAATAGGAGATAATTGTGGGATATAAAGATAATAGGAGATATTAGAGATTATAGGAGATATAGGAAATAATGATAGATATATGGACATCCACAAAGATATTATTATATTCATAACATTAGGAATTTTATTTTAGATTTTAGATTTGAGATTATCTTGTTTTACATATTTCAAACTTTAAGATGTTATTTCTAAATAGTAAATGCACATAAACTTTTCAAAAGGTTATGTTGACACCATAATAAAATCTTAGGTGGAAAAATGTCAATATCATGCTAGTCTTACATAGCACATTCCCTTTCTTCTCTATTAGATCACTTCTAATTATTTTTAATTTCTTTTTTAAAAAATTCTTTCTCTTCTCTAGATCTTCTTTACCGTCTCCAAGAGTTCTATATTGCCTTCATCAATCCTACCTCCATCACCACTGCATGTCTATAATGTGCTACATCATTTGTACCCTAGCTAGTCAGAACACAGCACCTCATTTAATTTTAAATAATTTTGCCTTTGTGAATGAAGCTTCACCTTCCTTAGATTTGGCGTCGTTGAATAATTGAAGTCAACTACGACAGCAGCTATACAAGGATTCCCTTCCTTCTCTTTGCTTTCCGTCATCATAATCCTCTAAATAACAATGTAAAGCAATAATGGTGATTACAATTTTTGGGCTGTAATTCTTCTAGATCTAAGTTCATGGGTTATGATTTCTTCTCGATCATCATCATCTTCTTCCTCCAATGACGAATGTGACAAAGAAGAGGGTGGTGGTGGTAACGGAAGCAAGTTTGATGAAGGTGGTGGAGAACTCATCAAAGGAGGCGAAGAAAATCTGAAGAAGAGCAAGAAGAATTCTTTTTTGAAAAAGTTGTAGGCACTTTTGCACCATATGTTTGATTATTGTGCCACAAGTTTTTGGAAAAGATGGTGGGTATTTTTGCTATTTACAAGAATATATATTTTAAAAGTAACGGACATTCCGAGGAGTTAATAAAGATGACATTGTTTGCTACATTTTAAAAAGTTCGAGTATTTTTTTCATCCAAAATTTATTTATGGTGCTAGCTGCACTTTTTTGAAAAAAGATAATGAGTATTTTTGTACCATTAATCTTCTTTCCATTCAAATTTATTATCAAATTATTTGAATTTATTTTTGGGAAAAAATTAATAGCAAAAGAACTTGAAAAAAATTAAGAAATGCCACATTGATGCACTAAAATTCAATAATTGTGAGAGATAGTGAATAGCTAACTAACTAAAAGTTGTGAATGATTCAAAAGAGTGTCTAGTTAGTTGCTAAAGAAAAATTATTGATAGCTAATAAAATGTAGTGAATCATCACCTTTATATTTAAGATCTAGTAATACCTTATTCGTTTAAAAATAGGTCAAGTTAGATTTAACAACTAATAAATACTTTCAATACCACACATTAAAAACCAATATTAAAAACATAAATGAATATTTTCAAGGCCCTTGATGTGGTCAATTATTATAAAAGAGAGAATGGCTGAAAATTAAATGTATATGACCAACTATAACAATAGCATAACTTTATTTTTGTTACGTTTGTGGTGGCTTTTTAAATTCCTGGATAATAAGTCAAAATTATATAACAATATCACCATATACATTGCATCAGGAACAAGTTTATAATTGTCACATCCTAATTTTTAGGCCCAAGAGTCTTGGGAGTAGCCCAAAATAGATATGCTACTAAGCCCCTTAGAGTAGAAGTCCCAAAACTAAGAAAAAAAGTCAAAGCAATTTTAGGGACTAAATTGCAAAGTAAGAAAGTTACTAGGGCACAAACGCTTAAGTAATGTTAAGATTTCAGGAAAGTCTCAAGAATCCAAAAAGAGAAAAGAGACAAGTTACAGGCCAACGGTTAAAGCAGAAGTCTCAAAGAGATGTTTTATAAGGTTAAGTCCAAACAAGGACTAAATCGTGATTTCAGAAAGTTATGAGCATTAAGGGTAAAAATAGAAAATAGACAAAAAAATTCCAGCAAAATCCCAAAAAATGAGAAATGATATTTTAAAACTCTTTTGTGAAAAAAATGATGAAAATACCGCTGAAGCAACTTAAAGGGAATTTAAAAGATTATGGCTTGGCAAAAAATATATCGATTGAGATAATTATTTGAGATAACAAGAGATCTCAAAAATGTATGTAAAAATAAAGTTAGAAAGCTTAAAGGCTATGTTAATTTATAAAATTAGTCTTGTGATTAGCAAACTGGCTCGAATAAAATAGAAGGCTCAATTAGCTTGTTAAGGGCATTTTAGTGAATGATTTTTTATGTGAGGCTTAAAGGAAGTGTTATGGCATGAGAAAATTCATAGATCTTCTCTAAAATTAAAAGAAATTTATGGAGTAAATAGGAAAAATTTTGAGCTCCAGAAGGTCATTAAGAAAGCCGAATAAATATGAGCAAAATAAATTAAAAGGAAACTTGGAGACTAAGTTTGATCTAAGGACCAAGATCTATTCTTCCTTTCCTCTCCATTAGATTTGTGCCACCTAAATCTTCTTTAGAAGGATGATGTAAGGGATGATGTAAGAAGATGATGTATTGATGAGATAAAAGTGCACTTAAAGTTTCAAGTTGCCCCTATAATTTCTATTAGCTTTCAAGGGCATAATGGTCTATTCAAGGCATAAGTTTTGGCTATAAACACCCCACCTTGGAAGAGAATTTTGGCAAGAATTTGTGGAGGAAAAACTCTACCAAAAATTAGAGAGAAAAACGTAGGAGTGAAGGCCAAGAAGAAGGAACAAGATTCAAGCTTCAAGGTTAAGATATGTGATGATTCTAGCACCTGACTTGATGTCTATTTCGATTAAGTTACTATTTGTATCTGATTCTGAAATTTTTCATGGTTAAGTACACTCTCTAAGCTTTAAATCCATAGATATAACACTTTATTTAAATATATGTACAATTTATAGTAATTTTCAAATTTAGGGTTTAAAATTTGAAAAACAGTTTTTGACCATTGGGATAGTAGAAATTTCCATACAATTATGGTACTGTTTCACACTGAATTGGTTTCTAAAACTATTTTTCATTTAAAGAGAACTTAAGGATCTTTTAGTAGGATTTGGAACCACTCAATTTGAATTTTTCTGGAATTAATTATGAATTTTTAAAATTGAGCAAAAATTCTAAAAATACTGATGAACAGTACTCGCGAAGCGAGTCTTCCACATTGTGTAGTTCTTGATCCTAGTGAGTAATGTAACCCTTGTGGCCATGATTAGAACCTTGAGAAATCCAAGAGAAGGTTTCAAGCTAGATGGTTGGAAAGTTTAAGGGGCAACTTGAAGAACAAGAAAAAAATTTATGGTGTAAGGTAGTGAACTTACCTATCTTATGTGCTTGATATTTATGCTTGTTGTGTTAATTTGCATAATGCTAATTGTGATGATATGGACTATATATGAACGATGTATGTTCTGTCTCTTGATGATTTTATGGCCATGCATGTAATTGGAGACATTGAGCATAAAGTTAGATCACTAAATTAGCATAAAGATAATCAAAGAAACATATCATACACTTACATTTATCTTGCCTGTATTGATGGTTTTGTTTACTACTGAAATTCTCTTGAAACTCACCCCTCCCTAATCAGCCATTTAGGTCAATCAATGATGGGCAATAATTGCATAAGATAGAGTATGAGAAGAAAGGAGAAAAAAGTGTGGAATTATTGATGTTAATAAATGAGACTAAGGATTAATGTATAATTCTCCTAGTATTTAAATTATGTTTATGAATGCCAACTGAAACAACCTTTCTTTAACCCCTCAGAGTATGCATTTAGAAGTGTTACGGTTCAAGCGATTCACAAAATAAGCTCATGGATTGAAAACTTGCAATTGGTTCTCGAGTTACTGTTTACTGGTTAAATTTTAGGTTTTTGGTCCAACTTTGAAAAATCATAACTAATTATAGAAAATTTGTATTGAGATGGTTCAAAATTTTATTTGAAGCTCTTTGAGTTCTCTACAAGGAAAAAAAATATAAAACTGAACTTAACTGTATCAATTCATATAGTTTATTTGTTGAAGTTTACTGTTCATTTGGTAAAAAACTATATTTTTCAATTTCTCTACCCCAATTTTAGTCAAGCATAAGTCTTAGTGCACACATCCATTTTAAGTGATTTACCACTTGTTTTAAAGCTCAAGATGTGTACTTTAATCATAAAATTTCACAAGCAGAATTAATCATTTGCCTTACTTCCATTTTGTCAATATTTCATGACTTATTTAAGGATGATTTATGCCCCTTATTTGCATTAACAATTATGATTAATCCCTTTCATGCACAATACCATTCTATTCATGCATTACCCATTCCTATACATTATTATAGCCAATTGTACAAGCCATCATCATCATTTATCATCACATACTATCAATGGCACATTTATAACATACATTGGTATACAAATTATATAATGTAATATGATAACTTTTTTCAATTCTTTTCCTCTTTCCTTGCTTCCACTTCATGCATCTTTGGCTTGATCATTATCATCTATTAGGGTTGGTTAAGGGAGAGTGAGATTCGGGAGAATCTCAGTAGAAAATATTACCATTTATGCATGCAAAATGGATGCAAGCATGCAAAATGGATGCAAGTGTATGACATGATTACTTAATGCAACTCATGCTTACTTATAACATTTTCTTATGCTCAATGTTTCACATAAACATGCATGGCCATGAAAAACATCAATGAAACAAAGTACCATACTAGCATTAATATCTCATAACATTATCAAATCATATAATGCACATCAACATACAAACATGCACATCAAGTACATAAGAAGGGTAAGTTGACTACCTTGTAACCTTTAAACTTTCTTCTTACCCCTTTTTGCTTCCAACCATTAAGGTTGCTTGCTCAACCTTTGCCATTCCTTTTTCTTGATGTCTCATGGCCATAAATGCATCAACACATTATTTCTATTCATTTCTTAAAGCCATGGTAATCAACAACATCAACACTTTATTTTCTTTAAACTATATTAACTTCTAACTTTTGAGCTTGATTTCCAATTTTTCAAAAATTAATTCCAGAAGTTATTCCCACACAATTTTGCATGTAGAATCCATTTTCAAGCTCAGAATAATTAAAATCAAACTCTTTCCCCATGAACCAGCCTTGACCAAATAATATGCATTTAGGATCTAAAATTTCTATTTTCAATTCTAATACTTCCAAACTTGTTTTCTCACCT
Organism: Neltuma alba; assembly: GCF_004799145.2. Taxonomy (NCBI): domain Eukaryota; kingdom Viridiplantae; phylum Streptophyta; class Magnoliopsida; order Fabales; family Fabaceae; genus Neltuma; species Neltuma alba. The sequence goes on from NW_021633450.1 coordinate 47,047, forward strand.
TTACCCTACACAATTTTTCATTTTAAACATATTGAAAGTATCAAAATCATTAAAATCTAATCCTAAGACATAGAAATCAACCTAGCTAAATGTTTCCTCAAGTTACATAATTATAAAATTCAACCATTTCAACGTAAAACTACTTAATTATTGTTCCTTTTCATACTTTTAAACATTATTCTAACATCAACTTCATCTTCTCCTACTCTTAAGAATTTTGTGTAGTATACCCTGAAGGGTTTTAAGCTCCCAAAAATCATTAAAATCTATTGCTAAGCTCGACAACAACAAGGTAATAAAAACTACATCAAAAACTATAAACATACCTTATTTTAAAGCTTGATCTGGTATGGGATCACTTGGTCTTTCTCTTCCCTTCTTCTTTTCCTCTAGAATTCATTTTGCAAGATTTTCCTCATGGTTCCAAGAGTCTTGGACAAAATGAGGGGAGGAGGGGGGGGTATATATTGTCACACGTTACTTATATAATATCTTAGAATCCATTTAAAATCCTTTTTGACCATATTGGATGGTCTTGAGCTCAAAAATCTCCTTTAGGACGTTACTTTTCCAAAAATTACTGTTCATTGTGTAAATTTCAGATTATAGGTCCAACTTTAAAAAATTATAACTAATTCTAAAAAAATCGTGTATGGAGATGTTCCAAAATTCTACGGAAAGCTCTTTCAATGCTCTTTAAAGAAAAAATATCCAATTGGACTTACCTTTTCTCGAATTCGTACAGTTTAATCAATAAATATTACTGTTCATTTCATAAAATCTGGAAACTTCCAGCTTCTGCGCCTCAACTTTGGAAATCCGTATCTCCTTTTGTACACATCCAATTGAGGTGATCTAACTCTCATTTCAAAGCTTGGGATGTTTACTATGAGTTTGCCAAAACTCGTGACTTAACGCATTCGTTTGATAGGTCCAACTAAAGCCCAAAAATAACTGCTGCAGGACCTACGTTTTATCCCTTAACTAACTTTTGCATTAATTCCTTTATTATTTCTTTGATGTACACAACATGGGCTTACTCTTTACCATTCATACTCATACACTTTTATTCATGCCATAAACATTATAAACACACACATTGAATTGATAGCATTCTATAACATAAATGTACAACATAGGAGACTAATCATACATTGAAATAATCATCACATCATTAACGTCAATAATTGTTCACTTTCTTCTCCTTGCTTCTCATGCCATTAGTACCCATCATTGATTGACCTAAATGGTGGTTAGGGAGGGGTGAGATT